>NC_090767.1:43308875-43477036 GCF_036898095.1 Palaemon carinicauda
AGCAGATTCCCCAGGCCCCAACAAGACAGCTCGCATCATTGCCACATTACAGAAACGAAACTAAATCGTTAACTGTGAAAAATAAAAAACAAAAATCAATAGTTAACATTCATTCACCCGGGAAGACTCCGAAGAGGGATCCCGAGGGAAAAGAACACAAGAATTACAAAACAGGCACGTGCCCCCAAAATCACTTACACTCACGGAAGGAGAGTTGTAACAAACACAGAATTATAACTATTATAATTATGTAATTATGTAATTTACATATGAATGTTCACTAAATGATGAAACGAAAACCCTGAAAGGAATCGTTCTACAAAAACTGAAAAGTCAACAAATACAATTAGATTCATAAACTAATTGAAACAAAATGTACGGCGTAGCAACCCCACCCACACGGGAAGGAAGCTACTCAGACGTAGTAAAGGTAAAACGTAGTAAAGGGTGAACGACCTCAGAGAGAGAGAGAGAGAGAGAGAGAGAGAGAGAGAGAGAGAGACCGTAGTCAAACTCGATCGCAACCCATAAAATTACACCGTGGTGGCCTAACTGCCGAGGGCTCCACGGAGATATCGTACACTACACACACAAGCACGAACTCTGAAAAGGAAACTTACTGATTTCTATACTCAAATATATACATAAACACGAAAAAATGTTTACATATATATTGAGTATAAGAAAAGTAAGTGATTAAGTAAAGACAAAACAAATAATGGCTGCCAAGCGAGGACAAAGACAGGCACGTCTGTCCATCGTCCAAGCCAAAAATGAAGAGAGACATTTCACCGGTGTGTGAGGGGGGTAAGGGTAGCCAGCTACCCCTCCCCCTACAACCGCTAACTAGCGCGGGGTAGTAAACCCTCGTTAAAATCTAATGGCTCGTCAATTTCAGCTACGCCGAAAGTAAACCCAATGTAAATAGCGTGGTTTGTATTTAGGTTACGGAACAAATGACAAATTCGGAGATAATTTGTATTCTTCCTAACCATACAAACCTTAACTATTTACATGGGGTATTACTTTTGGCGTAGCTGAAATGGCGAGCCATTAGACTTTTAAGGAGGGTTTACTACCCCCTCGCTAGTTAGCGAGGGAGTAGGGGAGGGGTAGCTAGCTACCCCTCCCCCCTCACACACCGGTGAACTGATTCACTTCGCTTAGAGGTAGGACTTCACAGGGGACAGGGCTGGCGGGCAAGTATGTGTACAGTGAGCCCTCGTTTATCGCGGTAGATAGGTTCCAGACCCGAGCGCAATAGGTGAAAATCCGCGATGTAGTGACACCATATTTACGTATTTATTTAACATGTATATTCAGACTTTTAAAACCTTCCCTTGTACGTAGTACTGTTAACAAACTACCCTTTAATGTACAGAACACTTAATGCATGTACTACAGTACCCTAAACTAAAAAAGGCACAAATATTAAAGGCGATTTTATATCATGCGTTTCCTAAACACGCCAAAAAGCACGATAAAAAATGGCAACCAATGTTTTGTTTACGTTTATCTCTGATCATAATGAAGAAACAAACGCATTTACACATCTGTGTATAGGTTAGTTTTTGCATCGATTATATTGATTATACAGTATGTTGATTTTGTTATTACCAATGTTTTACTTAATTTTTCTTAGGACTTCCAAATGAAATGTTTTTCTTTATGCCGCCGCCTGAAACGACGACGTCATAAAGTACGCTCAGTAAACAACCACGCTCAGTAAACAAACGAAGGCATTTAACGCGCATGATGAAAGTGATAAATAATGATATTACAGTAAAAGCTTTCAGAAAATATGTTATTACAAATATTATTTACTGTATCTATATAAAATCATACATACGTAGCAAAGCAGGAAAACAATTTACGAGAGAGAGAGAGAGAGAGAGAGAGAGAGAGAGAGAGAGAGAGAGTTGTTTTACGTACGTAAATGTAAATTTTAAACTAAAAAAATAGCCCCATTTCATATAAAATAGGTTATTACAAATATTTTACTTTATCATATTACAGTACAGTAGTCTGTATAATACTGTAAAGTTCAGTACAGTATGTTGTTGTTATAGTCGTGGCGATGAAATTCTCACGAAACAAAAACACGGCATTCGATTACTGTACTGTACAACAGCTGATTCATCTCTCTCTCTCTCTCTCTCTCTCTCTCTCTCTCTCTCTCTTCGTGTTATACAATACTTACGTATAGATGAAGAAACTAAAATTAGTTTTCTTAGTGTCAATTAAATAGGAAACGAAAAAATTATGCCGAGTTTACATCCATTTCAATCGTTGCTAAAAATACGGCATCCGATTTCATCAGCAAACCACTATTTTTTGGGAAACATTTTATTCTAGAAAATTGCTACTCTTTAAATAGTTGATTGCACATTAAGAAAGCGTGTACTTTTGTTTTTAAATTTCGGGTGTTTTAAAAATCGAGTATTGTTGACTTCTTTTTGTTTTACTTTTGGCTGTGATTAGATTAGCTGACGTCTAGCTGCCGCTCTTGAGAGTGTACAAATAAACTAACAAAGTATCGTTTATACCATTTCTTAACTTATTCAAACCGTCTATACAGTTCATATTACATAAGCACCAATGTGTTATAACCTATCAAATTTTTTTGTTTATTACATTTAAAACAACACACACACACACTCTCTCTCTCTCTCTCTCTCTCTTATTACATTTAAAACAACACACACACACACACATCTCTCTCTCTCTCTCTCTCTCTCTCTCTCTCTTATTACATTTATAACAACACACACACACTATCTCTCTCTCTCTCTCTCTCTCTCTCTCTCTCTCTCTCTCTCTTATTACATTTATAACAACACACACACACACACACTCACACTCACTCTCTCTCTCTCTCTCTCTCTCTCTCTCTCTCTCGTGTTATACAATACTTACATATAGATGAAGAAACTAAAATTAGTTTTCTTAGTGTCAATTAAATACGAAACGAAAAAATTATGCCGAGTTTACATCCATTTCAATCGTTGCTAAAAATACGGCATCCGATTTCATCAGCAAACCACTATTTTTTGGGAAACATTTTATTCTAGAAAATTGCTACTCTTTAAATAGTTGATTGCACATTAAGAAAGCGTGTACTTTTGTTTTTAAATTTCGGGTGTGTTTTAAAAATCGAGTATTGTTGACTTCTTTTTGTTTTACTTTTGGCTGTGATTAGATTAGCTGACGTCTAGCTGCCGCTCTTGAGAGCGTACAAATAAACTAACAAAGTATCGTTTATACCATTTCTTAACTTATTCAAACCGTCTACAGTATACAGTTGATATTACATAAGCACCAATGTGTTATAACCTATCAAATTTTTTGTTTATTACATTTAAAACAACACACATACACTCACTCTCTCTCTCTCTCACTCTCTCTCTCTCTCTCTCTCTGTGGGCTACTTTTCACTACCTCCCATTCCTTACCTCTCTCTATCTCTCTAACTAATGATATCTTTGTTGCTCCTCAAAGTTTCATTTATATTGAAAATCAATCATGATTCAATTTTCCTTACTTTCTCCAATCTCGCACCATCGGTCACATCGCGGTATTTTCGAAATTTCAGGAAAATCCGCGATATATGTATATACATGCGTTATGAAAAAAATCCGCGAAGTGGTGAATCCGCGATGGTCGAACCGCGAAGTAGCGAGGGATCACTAATAGCTAAGGTTTGTATGGTTAGGAAAAATACAAATTATCTCCAAATTTGTCATTTGTTCCGTAACCGAAATACAAACCACACTATTTACATGGGGTGACTTAAACCTTAGGTAGGGTGGTAAGTCCCAGCCTTACTGGCTTTGGCTTTGCCCTGGGACTCAGAATCCGAGTGTGTAGCACTCGAGATAAGGAGTCCCTGCACCTCCCAAGTTCCTTGATCTGCAATGAACGTGCGGCCTACATATGCTTGTGTGTGAAGGAATGAAGTGTGACTCGTCCTAGGAAGTTGACCAGAAGTGCTTTAGATGGAATTCTAGGCTAGGACGTTCCCAATACCACCTCGTCAGGGTATGGGGGACGCGACAGTATTATTTAATACTAGGAACACAGGGAAGCATGGTTTACCTGCAGTGGTTTGAGGTCAGCTATGAAGAGAACCCAGGATGCTGCTTTCCCCAAGAGAGGGGAGGATGAAGAAAAGAGTAAGGGCCAGGCATACTTTTTCATTCATGCAGACTAAAACCGGGTAACAATGCCCTCAACCTTCTGCTACTTGTCCATTAAGGAGCCTGAGGTTAGACCAGCTGTTGTGTAGCCACCACACGGCTGATAGAGAATGTATCGAGCCTCCTGTGGGTCACGTCCTGCAGGTAGTGGGCTGTGAAGGTCATTTGACGCTTCCAGACCCCAGCCTGTAAAACATGCGTCACTGAGAAGTTTCTCTTGAATGTCAGGGACGTAGCGATGCCTCTGACATCGTGTGCTCTAGGGTGACGTGACGGAGGAGGGTCTGGATTCAGGGAATGGTGGATGACCCTGCAAATCCAAGCTGAGATGGTGTTCTTCGTGACCCTCCTCTTCGTCCTTCCTGTGCTCAAAAACAGGGCTTGCACTTGAGGACGAACTGCAGCTGTTCTCTTAAGATAGAGCCTCAGACTCCTTACTGGGCACAGTAGGGGATGCTCTGGGTCATCTGTTACAGAACGGAGACTCGAAATCCTGAAGGAGTCGAACCCTGGGTCCGGAACTCCAGGATTTTGAGTCTTAGCAACAAACTCAGGGACGAACCCGGACGTTACCTCCCCCCATCCCTGTGAATGGGCGACGTCGTATGAGAGACCATGAAGTTCACTGACTCGCTTGGCTGAGGCCAGAGCGAGCAGGAACATCGTCTTCCAAGTCAGGTGACGATCAAAAGCCTGGCGTAATGGTTCGAACGGAGGTCTCTTAAGAGACCTGAGAACACGAACCACGTACCATGGAGGTGGTCTCACTTCCGACTGAGGGCAGGTAAGCTCGTAGCTTCGTAAGAGTAGAGAAAGTTCCAGCGGGGAGGAAGTGTCCATTCCTTTCAGCCTTAAGGCTGAGCGATAACCTTTCACCGCCAAGACCGAAAGGCGCATTTCTTCCCGCAAATACACAAGAAACTCCGCTATTGCTGGAATAGTGGCATCGAGAGGAGAGATATCCCTTCCACGACACCAACCACAGACGACTCTCCACTTCACCTGGTAGACTCCCGCGGAGGACTTTCGCAGGTGTCGAGGCATCCTTTCCGCAACTTCTTGCGAAAAACCTCTCTCTGTGAGGAGATGCTGGATAGTCTCCAGGCATGAAGCCGAAGCGATGCTACGGCTTTGTGGAAGATGATGCAGTGTGGTTGCTTGAGTAGCTCGTGTTGTGGAGGAAGTTCTCTCGGGAGTTCCGTCAGGAGCTGCAGAAGGTCCGGGAACCACTGCATGATGCTATAGAGGAGCTATTAAGGTCATTGACAGGTTGACCGATAGTCTGGTCTTGTTGAGCACCCTTCTCATCAGACACAACGGTGAGAAGGCGTGAACGTTGATGTTGTCCCACCGTTGTTGGAAGGCATCTTGCCAGAGTGCCTTAGGGTCCGGGACTGGGGAGCAGTACAGCGGAAGCTTGAAGTTCAAGGCTGTCGCGAACAGGTCCACCGTCGGGGAGCCCCACAAAGTCAGGACGTTGTTGGCTACTGGAGGATCCAAAGACCACTCGGTACTCACTATCTGCGATGCTCTGCTCAGACTGTCGGCGAGCACATTCCTCTTGCCCTGAATGAAGCGAGCCGATAGTGGAATCGAGTGGACTTTGGTCCATCTCAGTATCTCTACAGCAAGATGGGATAGCTGTTGTGAAAAGGTACCTCCCTGCTTGTTGATATAAGCCACTACCATGGTGTTGTCGCTCATGACCACCACGGAGTGACCCAACAGGATCTGTTGGAATTGTTGAAGTGCCAGATATACGGCCTTCATTTCTAGCAGATTTATGTGGAGGCACTTTTCTGATTCTGACCATAGGCCTGAGATCCTGTGGTTCAGAACATGGGGCCCCCACACTTCTTTTGAAGCGTCCGAAAACAGCATCAAATCCGGGGGAGGACGAAAAGATCCACTCCCTTTCGAAGGTTTCCGTACGTCACCCACCACTGAGGGCCCGTCCGTTCCGCAGGACCCATAGGGACCAGAATGTCAGGGGAATCGTGGCCTTGATTCCACCGGGACTTGAGCCGCCATTGCAGGGATCTCATCCTGAGGCGGCCGTTTGGAACCAGACGGGCCAAGGAGGAAAGGTGACCTAGGAGACGTAACCACGATTGGGCTGGAAGCTCTCCTCGTCTGAGGAAAGGATCTGCGACCCTCCCCAGCCTTGTTATCCTGTTGTCTGATGGGAGGGCTTTGTGGAGATTGTTGGTGTCCAATATCATGCCTAGATATACCAGTCGTTGAGATGGAAGCAGAGAAGACTTCTCGAGATTCACCATGATCCCTAGATCTTGGCAAAGTCCCAGAAGCCTGTCTCGGTGTCGAAGAAGGGTCGATTCCGAGTCTGCCAGGATAAGCCATTCGTCCAGATAGCGGAGGAGACGGATGCCGATCCTGTGTGCCCACGAAGATATCAGGGTGAACACTCTGGTGAATACCTGGGGTGCTGTGGAGAGACCGAAACACAGCACCTTGAACTGGTAGATCCTGTTGTCTAGGCTGAATCTTAAGTACTTCCTGGAAGATGCATGGATTGGGAACTGGAAGTACGCGTTCTCTTCAGATCCAGTGTACACATGAAGTCTTGCGGTCTCACTGCAAGTCTGACCGTGTCTGCTGTCTCCATGCTGAACAGAGTTTGTTTGACAAACTTGTTCTGAGCTGAGAGGTCGATGACGGGTCTCCAGCCTCCAGGCGCCTTCTTTACGAGAAAGAGTCGACTGAAGAAGCCTGGGGAGCCGTCGACGACCTCCTGGAGAGCATTCTTCTTGAGCATGGTCTCAACTTTTGCCCGAAGGGCTAGCCCATTTACCGATCCCATGGCATAGGAGCTCAACGACACTGGATTCGCTGTCAGGGGAGGAAGAGATGTTATGAACGGGACCCGATATTCCTGACTGATCACGGAGATTGTCCAAGAATCGGACCCAAGTTGCTGCCACCTGAATACGCAACTTGCAGGCATCCTCCCACTGGTGGACATGCAGGGAGATTGCCAATCCTAGCGCTTGCAGCCTCGGCCACTCCCTCTAGGATTTTTGCCTCCCCTGGAGGACTTTCCACCCTTCTTGTCTTTGACAGGAAAGGGCTACTGCTTGGACACCTTCGTCTTTGCTGCCGCTACCGGTTTCATCGTCTTGGATTGGCGAGGTTGTTGAGGTGCTGGAGGTTTGTAGGGCTTAGATGTAAGAGCCCTTTGGAGAAGAAAATCGTGGTTCGATTTCCTCCACCTCTCAGCTGCCTGTTCCACATCCTTGTGCTCAAACAGACTCTTTCCTAGGATGGAAGAGTGTCTGAGCTTACAGGCATCCACAGCTGGGACCTTCGAGTGGAACCTCTCGGCCAACGTATCACGTCGTTTCAAGATCGAGTTCGCCCACACGTTCGAAACTTGGTGGGCCAGAAACTCGATGGTATGTGTGCCCGAGAGGAGGAAGGTCTCCAGGGCTTTCCTGGTGCTCTCCTTGGACAGATCCTCGGGACGCAGCAGGATGCCCAGAGACCCTAACCAGACATCCAGTCACGAAGTGGCCTGTATGGCACACTTTGCGACCTCCTGGCTCAGGATCTCTGTTGCCGAGAATGTCACCTGCCGGCTAGAGAGTTTCTAAAGAGAGACTCCCTGGACAGCTCTTCCACGGAGTGGTGGAGCGGGAGAGCTAAACAAGGCTCCTCCATGATCTCAAAGTACCTCCTCTGTTGCCCACGAGGAGGTGGGAGGAGCTTGTTACCATCAGGGAAACGGCTCGAGGAGGCGAGCTCGGAAAGCTGGCCCTCAACCTTATCTCTGGCACTCTTCACCCCTTGGGACCAAGGCAGAGCCGCACTGGCCTCAAAGGGTTTCTGAGTGCCATAGACTTGGACCAGGACCGTATCCTTGCCTTCAGGGGGCGGTCCCTGAGTCCTTGAACTTGTTGAGATGCCTCATCAGAGTCAGGACTTGCCAGAAGGCGTGCTCTGAATCATGCTGCTCTCCTCCTGGTGAACCGGCAGCAAAATCTCCTGTCCCCAAAGGCTCTACATGGGGGAACTCTTAAGAGTCCTTTGATTCCCTCCTAAGAGGGATAAGTAACTCCAACAAAGAAGTCTGAGGGCTCTTCTCTCCCTAACATGGGACGATTCTCCTGCTTGAGGTGGGTTTCTCCCATTGGTGCGGTGGGAGGAGGTCACACCTTGGTAGAGGGAGCGCGCTGGCGCTCGCGCGATGGGAAAAACCCACGGATCGCGTGCAAGAGACGCTGGCGCTCGCGCGATGGGAAAAACCCAGGGGTCACGCGCGAGAGACTGTTGGATACACTTCCTAGGGTGAGCAGGAATCAGATTGACGTACAGGAACAGAATGAAGAGCCCGTGAAAATGTCGGCGCGCGCGCGGCTGTCAGTGCGTGCACATACAAGGTTGTTGGCGCTTGAAGATCGTCGGCGCTTGTGCGAGCAAGAAGATCGTCGGCGTTTGTGCGCGTACGAAGATCGTTGGCGCAGAGAACCATCGGAGCCTGCGCGCGGACGATCGTCGGAGCTTACGTGCGTAGGAAGATCGTCAGCGCTAGCACGCCAAAGAAGATCGTCCGCCAAAACGATTGTCGGCGCTTGCGCGCGTAAGAAGATCGACGGGGCTCGAAGATCGTTGGCGCTTGCGAGCGAAACAAGATAGTCAGCGCTCGCTCGCGAAAGAAGATCGTCAGCTTTAGCGTGCGTACGAAGATCGTTGCGCTAGAATGAAGGGCGACGATCAGGAACTGGGACGATCAACACTGAAAGTTCTGGTGAGCGCCTGTGCGCTAACTCAGGACAGGAACAGGATTCTTCTGGAAGGAAGTCTCAGGAACAGCAGGAACAGTAGGCGAGAACTTGCGCACCGCGCAGGAAAACGTTGGCGCGCAGGGGGTACCTGGCGCTTAAGGGACTGACTCACAGTGTGAGAAAGCCCCTTTGCCCCGAAGGGACCGGTGTCCGTTGGAGAACGGAGTGCGTGGGCGCCCACAGCGCCAGCAGCCAGGAACGGAGACGGCAGGTCAGCAGGTCTAGGACATGGCGAACTGCGGAGAGGTCCCGAACAGCCAGCTGGACTAAACAGGAACAATCCTCCGAAGAGGAGTCTCTATGAGTGGCCTCTCTCGCGAATGAGAGAGGAGAACACTTCGTAGAAGAGACTAGAACACACTGATGATGGCGCCTCCTAGGGCCGTTGGATCAGCAAGCTGACCTTTAAGGAGCAATCCTCCGAAGAGGAGTCCTTATGAGTGGCCTCCCTCGCGAATGAGAGAGGTCACCAGATGGATCCTGCAGCTGCTCAGCTCCTTGAGCATAGCTGCAAGTGCGACCGCTCAGCCCCAAGAGCATAGTTGCATGAAATTCCATGGTCTGGCCTTGCAACCGCTCAGCCCCATGAGCATGGTTACAAGAGCAGTCGCTCAGCACCAAGAGCAAAACCGCCCGAGGACCAGGAAAACCCATCCAGGAAATATTAAGGTATGAGAAGTTCCCCCTCTGCAGGGGAAAAACTCCACCTGGGAAGGGAACCTCCCTCGGAAGGGAAGTTACCCACCCCTGGAGGCGAACCTCCTAGCGTTCTAAGATGAACTAAAGAGCTGACAGTTGTCACGGGAGAACTTCTAAGAGAAGGGAACACGCCCATGACGATGTCCTAGAGAGACGGCAGCAACAGCAGACTCCCCAGGCACAAACAGGGCAGCTCTGCTTCGTTGGTACATTAGGCAAACGAAGAAAAACTGGATCGTTAACTGGGAAAAATAAATAATTAGTTAACCAAAAAATTCCCCCGGGAGGAACTCCGAAGAGAAACCCCGAGGGAAGAGAAAAACATAAGAATTACAAATTAAGTAAGCGCCCTCCTCCCCCACTGACATTCACGGGAGAAGGGGGAGAGCAGAGAACTGTAACAAAAAAAGAATTATAACAGAATTATAATTACGTAATTCATCATAGAATGTTCACAAATAGTAAGAACCACTGAACCCCGAAGGGGAGAGTTCTCCACAGAAGGCTGAAAAGTTAAAAAATACAATTAGATTTCATTAAAAATAATTGACAAATAAAACGGAATAGCAACTCAACTCGACGGGAAAGAAGCTTCCGTAATAGTACGTAGTAGTAGTAAAAGGATGAACGACCTCGAGAAGAGAGAGACTGTAGTCAATCTAAACTCCCACGTTCCCTTCGCTGAGAGTCCAAGTTCCCCGTAGGGAAGGAGGAACGGCGGAGAAAACAGATGAATGAGGAAAGTCCAGCAATGACGATTCTCCACAGCCGAATCAACGGAAGCCGAAGGAACAACCGACGGACCATGGGAGAGGCCGCGCCCCATGACGTGAAACCGCGGTGGCCTGGAACTTCGCGGTGATGTTGTCGTACACTACACACACCAAGCACAAATCTCAAAAGGAAACTTACTAAATTTCTATAACCAAATATATACATAAACATAAAGAATGTTTATACTGTATACAGTATATATATTAAGTATAAGAAAAAGTAAGTAATTAAGTAAAGACAAAACATTAATGGCTGCCAAGCGAGGGTGAGAGCAGACATATCTGCCCATCACCCGAGCCAAAAGCGAAGTGAATCAGTTCAACGGTGTGTGAGGGGGGAGGGGTAGCTAGCTACCCCTCCCCTACCCCCTCGCTAACTAGCGAGGGGGTAGTTAACCCTCGTTAAAAATCTAGTGGTTACCTCTCTCTTTCGCGAGAGACGCCACTCATATAGACTCCTCTTCGGAAGATCGCTACTGCTAAGGTCAGCTTGCTGATCCACCCTGAGGGGCATCATCATGGGCGTCTTCTAGTCTCTACGAAGTGTTTACCTCTCTCTTTCGCGAGAGACGCCACTCATATAGACTCCTCTTCGGAAGATCGCTACTGCTAAGGTCAGCTTGCTGATCCACCCTAAGGGACATCATCATGGGCGTCTTCTAGTCTCTGCGAAGTATTTACCTCTCGTTCGCCAGAGACGCCACTCATAGAGACACCTCTTCGGAGGATCAAGCAGACCTTCCAGCGCAGCCTGATCGTCCTGCCAGCTGACCTACCGATCTACCAGCGCAACCTTGTGCTGCAACGTAGTCCTTTGGACTTCGGTCCTGGATTCTAACGTAGACCTGCTTACGGTCCCCATTGGTGGATGCTCGCCCTTATGTATAGGGCACATCCCAGTTCCTGATCGTCCTACCAGCTGACCCGCCAACCTACTAGCGCCGACATTCTTACGAGCACGAGCGCCGACGATTTTCCGCGCGCGGGTACCGATGATCTGCCGCGCGCACGGCAATAGTCTTGCACGCGTGCGCGCCCCAATAGTCTTGCGCACTCGCGCGTCAATACTCTTCCATGCGCGTGTGTGCATACAGTCTTGCGTGCAAGCGCCGACGATCTTCCGCGCGCGGGTACCGATGGTCTCCCGCGCACGCGCGTTCGCCGACATTCTTACGCGCGCAAGCGCTGACGATCTTCCGCGCGCTCGCCAACATTCTTATGCGCGAGCGCCGATGATCTTCAGCGCGCGAGCGCCGACAATCTTCAGCGCGCGAGCGCCGACAATCTTCAGCGCGCGAGCGCTGACGATCTTCAGCGTGCGAGCGCAGACGATCTTCAGCGTGCGAGCGCAGACGATCTTCCGCGCGCGCAGCAATAGTCTTGCGGGCACGTGCGGCAATAGTCTTACGCGCTCGCGCGCCAATAGTCTTGCGCGCACGCGCGCTAATAGTCTCGCGCGTGCCAATAGTCTCGCGCTCCAGTAGTCTTCCGCGCGTATGACAACGGTCTTGTACGCACGCGCGCGCCGATGGTCTCCCACATGCGCCAATGGTTTTCCGCGCGCTGACAATCTTCTGTGCGCGCGCCGATGATTTTCCAAGCGTGCAAGCGCCAATGCTCTTGCGCGCGCGTGGCAACATTTCCGCGTGCGCAGGCCGACTTTCTTCCGCGTGCGGGCGCTTCGTGTCTCCTGCGCGCACACCAACAGTATTGCGCGCGTGCACCCCGACTTTCTTCTGCGCGGGGGCACCGATGGTATCCTGCACGTGCGCCACCAGTCTACTGCGCACGTGCACCGACAGCCTTACGCGCGGGGCGCGTGCCGACGGCCTTCGCTCGTGCGCGCTTCAATAATCTTGAGTGCGCGCACACAGCCATCTGCGCGCCCCGACGGTCTTCTACGTGCGGACGCTGATGGTCTTCCGCACGCACGCGCCAACAGTCTCTACGTAGTACTCTCACACACGCGCCAATGCTCCCACTCTTGCACAACCAGTCACACGCTTCGGTGCATTCTAGGGAGAATGCACAAAACTACACAGTGCCTCACTGCGCGCCAGCGCTCTCCTTCACTTTCCTGCGCCCTCCTGCACAGTTACGGTCCCGGATCCAATGCGCCAGCTCCGGCCAAAGAGTCAAGGCTTGCAGATCCAATGCACCAGCTCTTGCCTAAGAACCAGCGCTTGCCTGCTCTCCAGGCAGATATTAAGCACCACCATCATCCTGTGTGCCATCGCTCCAGTACTCTCCTACACACTCGCGCAATTGTCTGTCAGAAGGAATAAAACTTTTTGGACAGGTCACCATTGCCCCATTCCTCCCCGCAAACACATAAACATTGCCACCGGGAAAAGAGGAATAAGGCTCCACAGAAGGATTCAAGATCCCGAAGATTCCATCCTACAAGGGAATCGAAACGGGGAATCCTTGGTCCCTGTATCTTCTGGAGTTTCTTTTTTCCTTGACAGACCACCGGCAGCAAACAGGAAAGCATCAACAGACTGATCTCTAGATCACTGTTGGCTGATGGCTAGTTCACAGTTTACTGATTGCTTGGTCGCCGATCACCAGATCGCCAATTGCAAGCCCAATGCTGATCTTTGACCTCTAGTCCCTCCAATGACTAACGATCTCCAATTGCTAGCGTTTCCAATCACCAATTGCTAGTCAATAACCAGTTATCAGCTTGCTGATCACTAGATCACCGATGGGCAGCTCATCTTTCTTCGATCATTGAACTCGGCTTGCTGATCTCTGACCAGCCCATCTTCAGCTTGCTCATCTCTGACGAAACAGGGGGGACCATAATCAGCTTGCTGATCTCGAACTCACCATTGGCTCACAGACCACCGAGTCATCGGTCATCGGTTATTTGCCAGCAGTTCGTGACTCGAACTTACTAGTCAACCGCTTCCTGTAGTTCCTAGATCAGAAGTGATACAACATACTTCTCGCGATTGGCGGTTTGCCATTATACTAAAGTGATCGGTAAACGTTCAACAACCCTTGTCAACGGCTTGCCAACAGGGAACTACTTGCGAGCACTCTCCAACTGCACAGTAACCACGATACCCAATGGTTAACCATTGATTTACATTCACCAGATTGATTCTATTCTAAGGAATAGCATCAATCCCATCAGGGCGCGTGGTAAGGCTAAGCGTGGCCTTCCTTTTAAAGAAATTCTCTCTCAGAGAAGAATTCTTACACTGGGTATCGCGCCTGATCCTTTACGACACGAGTCAAGATTCCAGCGTCGACAATCTTCCATGCAAAAGGATCACCAAGGAGCTGTCCCTTTGGGTCGATGTCCACACCATTTTGGAGTTCGATCAAGGGCTAAGACTTCAGGTCTTCATTTGCACACTGGACCTAAAGGACACTTACTCCCAGGTCCAAATCATCCATCTCGGAATGTTGGAAGATTCAGTCTAGACAAACAAGAAACACCAGTTCAAGGCACTGTGCTTCGGTCTTTCCACTACACCCATCGTGGTCTCACAGGATCGGCTTCTGTCTCCGCTCTCTCGGGACGACTGACTGAACTTAGCAGACTCAGTGGCAACCTTGCATTAACACTGGAACTTCTGAAGTCTTTTTACCAAGATCCAGTGATCAGGGTAAACCTACGGAAATCTTCCCTACTTCCCTCCCAGGAGACTGGTGTATCTGGGAATGATTTTACACACCAATCTCCACAAAAACCTTCTCAAAATGAGTACGACTTTCAATCCAGGAGACTTGAGTCGGAAAAAGAAGAAAGGAGGGACCATAATGCTGCACCACACGACCTCAGCCCTCTGGACAGAGCCTGAAGGTACCTTCACTTAAATCTCTTAAGAGATGAAGGCCAACTTTCCGGTCCTTCAGCAACCTCATCGGTTCCTAACAGACATGTGATGTGATGTGATGGATGACACACAACACACCACATAGAGAGTCACATCAACAAGCAGTAGGAACTGGCTTGTAGCCTCTTCCCATCTAATAGTATAAACACTAAGATGGGCCAAAGTCCGTTCGGTACCACTATCAGCCAGCTTCATTCCAGACTGGAAGAACATGCTCGCCGACAATCTGTGCACAGCATCGCAGATAAGGTATACCGAATGAACTTTGGATCGCCATGTAGCCAACAAAGTCCCGACTTTACGAGGTCCTCCAACTAGGGAGTCTGTTCGCAACGCTCCTGAATATCAGGCTACCGTTGCTCACCAGCCCTAGACCCCAAGGCTCTCTGGTAACAACGGTGGGTACAACAATGACGTTTACCTCTCGTCCCTGTTTTATCTGGAGAAGGGCACTCAACAAGGCTAGAACATCAGTCAACCTCTCAAGGACTCTCCTAGCTCCGCTATGGCATTAAGCATAACGGTCTCCAAACCTTTTGCAGCTCCTGATAGAGCCTCCAAGAGAACCCTCTCCACATAACAGACAACCCACTTTGATACCTACCAGAAGCTATAGCTTTGCTATGATTGTACGCCTGAAGACTACCCAATACCTCTTTGAAAAAAGGTTGTCTAGATATCTGAGGAATTCCTCAGCATCAGTCTACCAGGCAGTATCACGTCTTGTGCGGTTGGCGTCATGTGAAAGTGTCTCTCCACTCGATACCTCGATTCCAGCAATAGCGGAATCCTCGAGTATATGCAAGAGGAACCTTGATCCTTCACCTTCAAATTGAAAGAAAGGGACACCCTCTCATCGATAGACTTTTCCTAACTCATACGGACTTACAACTTGCCTTTCCCAGTCGGAATTGAGACCTTCCTTTCAGAACATGGTTCAAATCTCCGATCCCTAAAGGGAACTCCTTTTGTTCCACTTCACCAGGCAACAAATTTTCTCCTGATTTAAGAACACAATGTTCCTACGCACTCGGACAGCAACCATACGAGTCAAGGAACTTCATTGTCTCTCTTTCGACATTTCCCATTATTGAGAAGGGCGAAAGACAATGTTCAGTTTCGTCTCTGAGTATGTCACTAGACACAGTCTCCAGAGGTGACGGATCCCACACAAGTCTCAACTAAGTAACGGACGATCCAGATCATCCGATACTGTACCCAGGGTAAGGTATGAGACTTTACCTGAATGAAACGGCAACAGCCTGCCTGGGTCCCTCCTCTTGTCAGCACTGGGAGAGACTAGAGGAGGATCACCGAATCATCATCTTGACATGACGACTCACAGTGTCAGGGGCATAACTATGCCCCTGGTCCTTCTTAGCAGATTACTCTGTGACGCAGGTTTTACAAGAAGGCATGTGAATGTTCCTGGTGACACTCACAACCTTTCTCCTGCAAGACGTGGCCCACAGGAACTCGATACGATCTCTATCGGTCCGGTGGTGGCTGCACAACAGCTGGTTGTATACCTCAAGCTCCTTATTGGACAAGTAGCAGAAGGATGAGGGCACTGTTACCCGGCTTTAGTCTGCATGAATGAAAAAATTTTACTGGCTCTTATTCTTTTCTTCATCCTACCCTCTCGTGAGGAAAGCAGCATCCTGGGTTCTCTGCATAGCTGACCTCAAACCACTGCAGGTAAAGCATGCTTCCTTGTGTTCCTAGTATTAAGATTAATACTGTTACGTCCCCATACCCTGACGAGGTGGTATTGGGAAAGTCCTAGTCTACAAGTTTCCATCTGAAGAACTTCAGAACAACTTCCTAGGACGAGTCACACTTCATACCTTCACACACAGCTTGCGTAGGCCACAGTCCTTGCGTAGCAAGGTTCTAGCGAGGTGCAGGGACTCCTTTTTTCTTGGGTGCATACACACTCAAATAACGAGCCCCTGGGCAAAGCCAAAAAGCCAGACTGCCAGAGACGTCCACCCTTCCTAATGGGTGAGTCACCCCTATTAAATAGCGTGGTTTGTATTCCAGTTACGGAACAAACGACAAATCGTAGATAATTTGTATTTTTCCTAACTATACAAACCTTTGCTATTTAACCAAACTTGTCTGCTAGCCCTATCCCCCTTAGAGTCCTACCTCCAAGCAAAGTGATTTCAAGCACAGGTGTGTGTGGGGGGGGGGGTTGTAGCAAGCTACCCTCCCCTACCCCCGCTAACTAGCTGCGTGGGTAGTAAACCCTCGTTAAATTTTAATGGCTCATCATTTCAGCTACGCTGAAAGTAATACCCCTATTAAATAGCTAAGGTTTGTATAGTTAGGAAAAATACAAATTATCTACGAATTTGTCATATTTTTACTATCCTTTTGTTCCGTAACCGAAATACAAACCACGCTATTTACATGGGGTATTACTTTCGGCGTAGCTGAAATGGCGAGACACCAGCCAGCCGGAGAGACGAGACTCCTGGCAGTGAACTAGACGTTGCGGATGTCTGGGCAGCGCGCACGCAAGCCGTGCCAAAGTAGCCGAGAGAGGGCTATTGGTTGGTTAGTACTAAACCACCTTATTTCCGGGATTCATGTAGGGCAGTGCAATAGCACATGCTCAATGCAGCACTAAGAGCCCAAAGAGAGAATGTATTGCGGTTGAGTCTGCGACTCTATGTTCCCCTGGGCCGAATCCTTAGCAGCAGCAGCAGCAGCAGCAGCAGCAGCAGCAGCAGCAGCAGCAGCAGCAGCAGCAGCAGCAGCAGCAGCAGCAGCAGCAGCAGCAGCAGCAGCAGCAGCAGCAGCTTGAAGTGCACGAGTGCCTTCGAGAGAGAGAGAGAGAGAGAGAGAGAGAGAGAGAGAGAGAGAGAGAGAGAGAGAGAGAGAGAGAGAGAGAGAGAGAGAGAAGGCAGTGCTTCCTTGGAAACTGTGAGAAGGTTAAATTTGTTCCTCGGTACTGTCCCGATGTAAACCCTTGAGCAAGCACCCAGCGTACCGCCGGCTTTGCGAGACAAGTAGGGTTGCTGTGAGATGTATGCATTTGGTAGTTGTTTGCACGAGTGGAACTTCGGATGCTGTGGCTTTTCCCCAGTCTGCAGCAGCAGCAGCAGCAGCAGCAGCTTGAAGAGCATGATCGCCTTTGAGAGAGAAGGCAGTGCTTTCTTGGTCGCACGAGTGCCTTCGAGAGAGAGAGAGTAGAAGGCAGTGCTTCCTTGGAAACTGTGAGAAGGCTGGATCCTCTGTCCGGGCCCCGTCTGAACCCATAGCAGCAGCAGCAGCACGATCGCCTGTGCAACATGAGCCAGCGTGTGTACAGATGTATGTTCTTGGTAGTAGGTCGCTGGGCAACACCTGTCTTTTTCATAATGAACACCTGTACACTATTTTACAAATGTTCTTGCTTCTTCTTCGTAAGCAACATCTGTCTTTTTCATAATGAACACCTGTACACTATTTTACAAATGTTATTCCAGCAACACCTGTTTTTTTTAATAAATAATAAATAATAACAAATAATAATGATACATAATAAAAAATAATAATAAATACTTATGATAAATATTAATTAATAATAACAAATAATAATGATACATAATATAAGATATTAACAAATATTTATGATAAATAATAATAAATAATAACAAATAATAATGATACATAATATAAGATATTAACAAATATTTATGATAAATAATAATAAATAATAACAAATAATAATGATACATAATAGAAAATATTAACAAATATTTATGATAAATAATAATAAATAATAACAAATAATTATGATACATAATAAAAAATATTAACAAATATTCATGATAAATAATAATAAATAATAACAAATAATTATGATACATAATAAAAATAACAAATATTCATGATAAATAATAATAAATAATAACACATAATAACAAAATAATAGAAATGAATAATGATAATACTATATAAGAATGAATAACAATAAATAATAATGATTAATAAATAGTAACAATAATAAATAGGAATAAATAACAATAAATAACAACAATTAATAAATAGTAATTATAATAAATAATAACAAATAAAAAAAACAATAATAAGGATTTATAATAAATGAATTACAATAATAATGAATAATAACAGAAAAAAATAATAAAAAACAACAATAATGACTTATAATAAATGAAATATAATAAAATATAATAATAAAATGCAACAGTTGCTTGTCAAATGATAATGCAGAAGTTAATCCGAGTAGTGTCTATACACTATTTTACAAATGTTATTCCTGCAACACCTGTCTTTTTCATAATGAACACCTGTACACTATTTTACAAATTTTATTCCTGCAACACCTGTTTTTTCATAATGAACACCTGTACACTATTTTACAAAAGTTATTCCTGCAACACCTGTTTTTTTTCATAATGAACACCTGTACACTATTTTACAAATGTTATTCCTGCAACACCTGTTTTTTTCATAATGAACACCTGTACACTATTTTACAAATGTTATTCCTGCAACACCTGTTTTTTCATAATGAACACCTGTACACTATTTTACAAAAGTTATTCCTGCAACACCTGTTTTTTTTCATAATGAACACCTGTACACTATTTTACAAATTTTATTCCTGCAACACCTGTTTTTTCATAATGAACACCTGTACACTATTTTACAAAAGTTATTCCTGCAACACCTGTTTTTTTTCATAATGAACACCTGTACACTATTTTACAAATGTTATTCCTGCAACACCTGTTTTTTTCATAATGAACAGCTGTACACTATTTTACAAATGTTATTCCTGCAACACCTGTTTTTTCATAATGAACACCTGTACACTATTTTACAAATGTTATTCCTGCAACACCTGTTTTTTTCATAATGAACACCTGTACACTATTTTACAAATGTTATTCCTGCAACACCTGTTTTTTCATAATGAACACCTGTACACTATTTTACAAAAGTTATTCCTGCAACACCTGTTTTTTTTCATAATGAACACCTGTACACTATTTTACAAATGTTATTCCTGCAACACCTGTCTTTTTCATAATGAACACCTGTACACTATTTTACAAAAGTTATTCCTGCAACACCTGTTTTTTCATAATGAACACCTGTACACTATTTTACAAAAGTTATTCCTGCAACACCTGTTTTTTTCATAATGAACACCTGTACACTATTTTACAAATGTTATTCCTGCAACACCTGTTTTTTTTCATAATGAACACCTGTACACTATTTTACAAAAGTTATTCCTGCAACACCTGTTTTTTTTCATAATGAACACCTGTACACTATTTTACAAATGTTATTCCTGCAACACCTGTTTTTTTCATAATGAACAGCTGTACACTATTTTACAAATGTTATTCCTGCAACACCTGTTTTTTCATAATGAACAGCTGTACACTATTTTACAAATGTTATTCCTGCAACACCTGTTTTTTTCATAATGAACAGCTGTACACTATTTTACAAATGTTATTCCAGGTATGACTAGCTCTAGCCTCTTCTTCGTAAGCAACACCTGTTCTTCATAATGAACATCTGTACACTATTTTACGAATGTTACCACCTGTACACTATTTTACAAATGTTATTCTACGTATGACTAGCTCTAGCCTCTTCTTCATAAGCAACACCTGTTCTTCTTCATAATGAACACCAGTACACAATTTTACAAATGTTATTCCAGGTATGACTAGCTCTAACCTCTTCTTCATAAGCAACACCTGCTTGTTGAATGATAATACAGAAGTTAATGTTACTTAACACAAAGCTCTGAATACTGTACACTATTTTACAAATTTTATTCCAGGTATGACCAGCTTCTTATTCCTAACATTGTTTTAAGTCAAAATTATTATTATTATTGTTGTTGTTATGCTGGATAAAGGTTGAACAAATCTAAGTAGCTAGCCTACCAGATTTAAGCAAAATTTCATCTCTCCCTGAAAAGTAAGGGTTAGGTGGCCTTCCAAGGCAACCTAGACGGTAAAATGCTGGATACTTGGTCAAAAAGTGTAGTTTGGGTCTTCACCCCATGAGTGAAATAAAAAAAATCGCTGGCGGGTGTGGCCCTTTCGTCGGTGTTAAGCATTATTGTTCCTGACATATACAGGAGAAGGTGCTTCTAAGTAAAAATTTGAAATTTTGTATAAGGTTCCCATAGAGTTTTTTTTTCTAAGTATCTATACAACATTTTTCATTTCTGTGGCTGAGGGCTTGATAAAACCAGGGCAAACAGTGAGAAAACCAAATGCTTGCCTGGTATTCAATGTAGATTCCCTTGTTGTAAGCATACAGAGCCCCAGAACTGAAAGAAACACGGACCATATCAGGGGAAAAGAGCTTGTGAACTTGTGGAAGTTTGGGAGAAAATTTTGAAAAACAAGAGGTGACCTGATTTTTGTGTAGAAATGGCGTGGAGAGAGCATTGTATCTGTTGGCGAGGGTGGCCCTTTGGTTGGTGGTAATGTCCATTGTTCCTGACTAGCCGATTGGAGATTAACAAGTTTCAAGCATTCCAGATGATGCCATGCATTAATCCATGAAGAGCGAGAGTTAACTGAGAAATTGCCTGGATTCTAGTAGTTGTGGCCATGTGGAAGCCTTGGTGAGGGGTGCATATCCTAGGAACTGAGAGAAAAACATGGACCATACCAGGGACAAATGGCTTGTTGTGGCGAAGGTGAGGGGTGTAGAGGCTGAGAATGGAGTAAATGCAGAACATAACAGTGGCAAAGAGCTTGTTGAAGGGTAGACAGCCAGAGGACTGAGATTGATTGATTGATTGATTGATTTAAAGTTTTCAGGCATCCTGACATCTAAGGTCATTGACGCCGGTAACATTTAATTTATGTATACAAAAAATAAAAAATAAAATAAAATGAAAAAAAAATACAATTTAATTAAAATCATAAAAGTTGAATGTCATAAAAGTTAAATATTTTTCAGAAGACCTGCTTCTTAAAGAAATCTAAAAATGCCACTTGCATGGTAGGACACATCATTTCCAAGAATCTTGGCAAGGATGAACCTGCCACCCTCACCTCGAGCCTCAAACAAATATCTATTCCGCAAGTTGTTATAATTGGGGCATTCGGTCAACAAATGCCTTACTGTTAGAGGTACTGAACAGTCGTCACAATACGGTTGCTGTTGGCCCTTCAGCAGAAACTCGAGTGTGACCAATACGGAGACGACAAAGAGACGTCTCCCACTTTCGGGGCATCGTATTATACCTCCAAGGAGATATGTCATTTGTTACCTCTCGCATTTTATTCCCATCTAGGCCATTCCATTGCTGTTGCCATTTATTGCAAAGCAATTTCTTGATGTCAGGTAAGAAATCATTACAGGGAATGGGATACCTTCTTGGCAGCAACTCGGATGCAGCCTTCTTAGCCAGTGAATCTGCCTTCTCATTCCCACACACACCTACATGTGCTGGAACCCAACAAAATTGAACTGTTACACCTCTCCGTCCAATAATAAAAAGCCATTCTAAAATCTTTAAAACTAAAGGGTTATTAGAATTAAAAACTTCTATAGCTTGGAGGACACTCCTTGCATCACTAAAAATTGTAAAATTACCCTCCTTCTCCAACGCTATTTTCTCAATAGCGGTTAATATGCCATACAGTTCGGCAGTAAATATGGAAGCGGTCAGAGGAAGTGCACCTCTACAATTAAAACCATTACTATGTACTCCAAATCCAATGCCAGCATCTGATTTGGAGCCATCAGTATAGATAAAAGTTGATCCTCTATGTTCTTCAACATGTTCATTAAAAAGAGACCTGGCTTCTATGTCTGACATATTCTTCTTATCTTCAATAAAATATTTACAAAAAGATATCTCTGGTAACTTCCATGGAGGCGTTGATGATACCTTGAATGGAAGTACCTGTACCTTATTTCTAATTATATCCAGACTAATTAATAATCGTTTCACCCGAAAGCCAAAAAGTTGAGGAGATTTTGGGTGCAACTCGAAGTATGATGCGTGTCTTACAAGGCTTGCAGTATGAAAGGCTAGAGAGTTAAGGAGTCTTTGCAATCTAAACCAATACCGAATAATGGAAGACATTCGGTAAAGGTTTAGAGGTAACTCTCCAGTATCAACAAGGAGACTTGGGATAGGCGAGGTTTTAAAAGCTCCAGTAGACAATCTAAAACCTGCATGATGTTTCGAGTCTAATATTTTTAACCGGCTTGGGGTGGCTGAAGAATATATTTCAGAACCCATAACTAATTTTGGAAAAAATCAAGGCCTTGTATAATTTTAGAATAGTATTGCGGTCTGCCCCCCATGATGTATGGGACAATACTTTTAAGATATTCAGAGCTTCAACACATTTAGCTTTTAACGCTTTTAAGTGAGAAACCCATGTAAGCCTACAATCAAATATCAAACCTAAAAATTTAGCTTCTCTTGCACATGGTATCAAATTGACCTTTAATGTATATATCCGGGTCTGGATGTACTCCCCGGATACGACAAAAATGGACAATGGTAGTTTTACTTGTCGAGAACTTAAATCCATTCATGTCAGCCCACTGGATAATTTTATCAATAGAGAGTTGGATTTTTCTCTCAACCATTGCCATTCTAGTGCCAGCAAATGATATTGAGAGATCATCCACAAATAATGTTGAGAGAACATCCTGGGGAATGGCTGAGGATATCCCATTAATTACTAGTGCAAAAAGGGTTACACTCAGCACACTACCCCAAGGAACTACTCCTTCCTGGCACTTACTCTCTGATAGTGTTTCCCCAACTCTCACTTGAAAAACTCTACGTGAAAGAAATGCCTAAATAAATAGTGGCAGCTCTCCTCTCAATCCCAATTCATGAATGGTTTTAAGTATACCATATCTCCATGTGGTATCATATGCCTTTTCAAGGTCAAAAAATACTGTAACATGGTGCTGTTTGGAAGCAAAGGCTTCACAAATAGAAGACTCTAATCGTATCAACACATCAGTCGTTGGGTGCATTTTTCGGAATCCACATTGAATCGGGGATAAAATACCTTTCTTTTCAAGGTACCACATCAGCCTTGCATTGACCATCTTCTCCATGATTTTACATAAACAAGATGTCAATGCAATGGGACGATAGTTTCCTGCTAAAAACTTGTCTTTACCGGGTTTTAAAAAGGCTAAAATAATGGCTAGTTCCCAAATACTTGGGTAACTATGATCATGCCATATTCTATTAATAATACTTAAAATAAATAGCTTTGTATTAAAATGTACATGTTTAATCATTGCATATGGAATTCCATCAGGTCCAGGGGCTGTATCATTGCAATGAGCAAGTGCGGAATCAAATTCTCTTTCAGTGAAAGGAGAATTATACGACTCTTCCCTTCTTGTTGCAAAATTTAAAATTTTCTTTTCTTCAGTGTTCCTATACTGGTGACCAGGGGCTCCTTCACACTTGCTGGATACATTTGAAAAATTATTAGCCAGGGCATTGCTATCATCATTTGCTTCAGTTACATACTGGCCATTCACCCTCAACACTGGTGGTGGGTTGGGGGTGAATTTGCCAGCTATCTTTTTTACTTTCCTCCACACAGAAGATGGTGGTGTTCTACTGTTAATGGATGAAACAAAAGACATCCATGACTGGCGCCTTGCTTCTTTCATGGCACGACAGAACTGTGCTCTACATATCTTGTACATAATTAAATTCTCATCAGTTCTGCGCCTACGCAATCGTGTTAGAGATCTTCTTGTGGCTCTGTGGAGGGCAGTTAGTTCTGAAGACCACCACGGGACTGGTCGTCGTTTGAATAACCCTGTTGTTTAGGGAATTGAATTGACTCCTGCTGTATGGAGAGTTCCATTCAGTAAGTCTATGGCATCATCGATATTTTCAACTTGTCCTGCATCCCCCTCAATTTCGCTTAACTCACGAAATTTATCCCAGTCCGCCTTGTCAAGATTCCATCGTGGCGATCCCTGTAAAGGTGGACCATTGTTGGTGTTTATGATTGGTGCATGATCACTAGTATGCCAATCATCTAATGTTCTCCAATCGAAGTCGACAGAGGACTGAGAGTCTTAAAGCTGTTTAGTGGAGCCCCATACTGCCTGGTCCTGTGGTTTGGTGTGGTGTGTGTGTGTGGGTGTCTCATGAGAGGTACAACAGGTCCACTGTTGTGGCCCTAATAACGGTAAAGTCATGGAGTCAGTGCCAAGTCTCTCGTTAGCCTTGGCAGGCAGACTGTGGTTACCGCAGCTGCTGATGGCTCCCCATGCGACCGGTGGCAACTGAGCATTGAATTCGTTCCCTTGTCCGAGCGAGGGTTGACAATGTAGGAGAGCGATGCGGGGGGGCCTTGTGAGAGAGGCCCTCCCCTGTGTCGTGTCTCTGAGAATGAGAGGTGGGTCTGGTTTAGCTCTGCTCACACTAGCCAGCGATGATTGATTGATTGATTGAAAGTTTTCTGGCATCCTGACATCTAAGGTCATTGACGCCTATACCATTTACTGTATATGAAAATTAAAAGAGAATTCGATTAAAACCATAAAAATTAAGAAGTCATTAAAATAGTTAAATAGTTTTCAGAAGACCTGCTTCTGAAATAAATCTAAAAATTCCGCTCGCATAGTAAGACACATCATGTCCAAGAATCTTAGCAAGGATAAACCTGCCATCCTCACCTCGAGCCTCAAACAGATATCTATTTCTTAAGTTAGTAAAATTAGGGCATTCGGTCAACAAATGCCTCACTGTTAAAGGTACTAAGCAGTCCTCGCAATACGGTTGGTGTTGGCCCTTCAGCAGAAACTCGTGTGTCAACCGTGTGTGACCAATACGGAGACGACAAAGAGTCGTCTCCCATTTTCGGGGAATCATGTTATACCTCCAAGGTGATATGATATTTGTTACTTCCCTCATTTTATTGCCGTCTTGACTGTCCCAGTGCTGTTGCCATTTATCACAAACCAATTTCTTGATGTAAGGTAGGAGATCGTTACATGGAATGGGATACCTCCTTGGTAGCAACTCGGATGCCGCATTCTTCGCCAGTAAATCTGCCTTCTCATTCCCAGACACACCTACATGTGCTGGAACCCAACAAAATCGAACAGTTATACCTTTCCGTCCAATAATAAAAAGCCATTCTAAAATCTTTAAAACTAGAGGGTTACTAGAATTAAAAACTTCTAAAGCTTGAAGAACACTCCTTGCATCACTAAAAATTGTAAAATTACCCTCCTTTTCCAAAGCTATTTTCTCAATAGCGGTTAATATGCCATACAGTTCGGCAGTAAATATGGAAGCTGTTAGAGGAAGTGCACCTCTACAATTAAAATCATTACTATGTACTCCAAATCCAACGCCAGCATCAGATTTGGAGCCATCAGTATATATAAAAGTCGATCCCCTATGTTCTTCGACATGTTCCATAAAAAGAGACCTGGATTCTAAGTCAGTCATATTCTTCTTAACTCCAATAAAGTATTTACAAAAAGATATGTCAGGTAATTTCCATGGAGGCGCTGATGATACCTTGAATGGAAGTACCTTATTTCTAATTATATCCAGACTATTTAAAAATCGTTTCACTCGAAAGCCATAAGGTTGAGGAGATTTTGGGTGCAACTCAAAGTATGATGCGTGTCTTACAAGGCTTGCAGTCTGAAAGGCTAGAGAGCTAGGGAGTCTTTGCAATCTAAACCAATACCGAAGAATGGAAGACATTCGGTAAAGGTCTAGAGGTAACTCTCCAGCATCAACAAGGAGACTTGGGATAGGCGAGGTTTTAAAAGCTCCAGTAGATAATCTAATACCTGCATGATGTATCGAGTCTAATATTTTTAACCGGCTTGGGGTGGCTGAAGAATATACCTCACAACCATAACTAATTTTGGAAAAAATCAAGGCCTTGTATAATTTTAAAATAGTATTGCGGTCTGCCCCCCATGATGTATGGGACAATACTTTTAAGATATTCAGAGCTTCAACACATTTAGCTTTTAGCGCTTTTAGGTGAGAAACCCATGTAAGTCTACAGTCAAATATCAAACCTAAAAATTTGGTTTCCGATACACATGGTATCCGTTGACCTTTAATGTATATATCCCGGTCTGGATGTACTCCCCGGATACGACAAAAATGGACAATGGTAGTTTTACTTGTCGAGAACTTAAATCCATTCATGTCAGCCCACTGGATAATTTTATCAATAGAGATTTGGATTTTTCTCTCAACCATTGCCATTCTAGTGCCAGCAAATGATATTGAGAGATCATCCACAAATAGTGTTGAGAGAACATCCTGGGGAATGGCTGAGGATATCCCATTAATTGCTAGTGCAAAAAGGGTTACACTCAGCACACTACCCCGAGGAACTCCTTCTTCCTGGCACTTACTCTCTGATAGAGTTTCCCCCACTCTCACTTGAAAAACTCTACGTGAAAGAAATGCCTGAATAAATAGTGGCAGCTCTCCTCTCAATCCCAATTCATGAATGGTTTTAAGAATACCATATCTCCATGTGGTATCATATGCCTTTTCAAGGTCAAAAAATACTGTAACATGGTGCTGTTTGGAAGCAAAGGCTTCACAAATAGATGACTCAAGTCGTATCAACACATCAGTCGTTGAGTGCATTTTTCGGAATCCACATTGAATCGGTGATAAAATACCTTTCTTTTCAAGGTACCATATCAGCCTTGCATTGACCATCTTCTCCATGATTTTACATAAACAAGATGTCAATGCAATAGGACGATAGTTTGCTGCTAAAAACTTGTCTTTACCGGGTTTTAAAAAGGCTAAAATAATGGCTAGTTCCCAAACACTTGGGTAACTATGATCATGCCATATTCTATTAATAATGCTTAAAATAAATAGCTTTGTATTAAAATGTACATGTTTAATCATTGCATATGGAATTCCATCGGGTCCAGGGGCTGTATCGTTGCAATGAGCAAGTGCGGAATCAAATTCTCTTTCAGTGAAAGGAGAATTATACGACTCTTCCCTTCTTGTTGCAAAATTTAAAATTTTCTTTTCTTCAGTGCTCCTATACTGGTGACCAGGGGCTCCTTCACACTTGCTGGATACATTTGAAAAATGATTAGCCAGGGCATTGCTAACTTCGTTTGCTTCAGTTACATACTGGCCATTCACCTTCAACACTGGTGGTGGGTTGGGGGTGAATTTGCCAGCTATCTTTTTTACTTTCCTCCACACAGAAGATGGTGGTGTTCTACTGTTAATAGAGGAAACAAAAGACATCCATGACTGGCGCCTTGCTTCTTTCATGGCACGACGGAACTGTGCTCTACATTTCTTGTACATTATTAAATTCTCATCAGTTCTGCATCTACGCAATCGTGTTAGAGATCTTCTTGTGGCTCTGTGGAGTGCAGTTAGTTCTGAAGACCACCACGGGACTGGTCGTCGTTTGAATAACCCTGTTGTTTTGGGAATTGAATTGACTCCTGCTGTATGAAGAGTTCCATTCAGTAGGTCTATGGCATCATCAACACTTTCAAACTGTTCTGCTCTCCCTTCGATTTCACTTAGCTCACAAAATTTAACCCAGTCTGCCTTGTCTAGATTCCAACGTGGCGATCTTTGCAAAGGCGGACCTTTGTTGGTGTTTATAATGATTGGTGCATGATCACTAGTATGCCAATCATCTAATGTCCTCCAATCAAAATCAAGAAGGCAGTTAGAGCTTGCAATTGAAAGGTCAATGCATGACAAAGTACCTGTCTGAACATGGAAGTGTGTGGGCTCTCCTGTATTAAGGAGTCCCACATCCTCATTCTCCACAATTGATGAGATAATATTGCCCCTTGTGTTTGCTAGGATATCACCCCATAAAGGATGTCTACCATTCATATCTCCCAGTAAGAGAAAAGGTTGAGGGAGTTGTTGAATGACCTCTGCTAAATCATCATATAAAATATTATCATTTGGAGGTAAGTACAGAGAGCATATTGTATATTTTCTCCCTATATCAATTTATACAACAACTGCCTGCAGGGTTGTACGTATAGACATGGGTATTTGGGGAACATCTCGACGAATGTACATGAGACTTCCGCCATGGCTCCCTGCTTGTTGATTATATGGTGTTCTATAGCTAACATACTCTCGAGGACTAGGAGTGTTAGAATCAAGCATACTTTTCTGTAGACATACAATTATGGGGGAATGCTCATGAATTAGGAGCTTAAGTTCTTCATATTTCGCCCTCAAACCCTGACAGTTCCATTGCAAAATGGAGGAGAAAACTATGGATTATTTCTGGAAGACATCTTGGATGAGGTCTTCCCATTAGAAGTTTTTAATGTAACATTATTACCAGTAGGTTTCTTCAGAGGTGGTCTTGTTATGTTGGGTTTAACGTTGGTGATTTTCTTTGTATTCTTTTTATCTATTTGTTGAGGTGGATGGTGGACCTCAACTTGAATTTCTGATATATTCAGTCCATCTTCTGGTTCATTAGAAACATCAACAGACAAAACATCAAATTTATTTGATGTCATAACCTTAACGTTTCTAATGGAGGGTGGAGAGAGAGATGGAGGTCTCTCTCTTTTGCGATTAATAGATGGTGGGATTCGAGGTTTTTGCACCTTTCCCACAACAGGTGCATCAGGTAAGTTAGTCTTAAGTGGAACCTCCATCAGATCAGGCAAGGACATGGCCTGAGAGAGGTTTGTATTACTTTTTGTAATGGCGGCTGAAGGCTGTACAGCAATGGGCAATGACCTAGTGTTAATACACCGTGGTAAAGCCTCAGGAGGTGATAAGGTTACCTCGTTATTTGACATTTTGTCAGATAGTATACTTTTTTTTGAGCTATTGGCAGTGCTAGGTTGGTTTGATTTTAATGCCTTAGCATATGTATTTGATTTATTTAATAGTCTTTTGGCATGGGTCACACTTATGTGTTCTAAGTTTGATTTGTTGAGGGCAGCTTCCTCCAACTTATATAGCTCGCAGATCTTGTCTGTGGATTTGTGATTCGAGCTGCAATTTAAACACCTGGCTCCAAGTGCACACTCTCCATGGTAAGATTTGGAGCAAATACCACACATCTTCTCATTTTTGCAAACTTTGGACGGGTGCCCAAATTTAAAACAATTAAAGCATTGCAATGGCTTCTGCTTGAAGGGTCTTACTTTAATCCTTTCGTTCTCGATAATAATATGAAAAGGTACATCAGCATCCTGGAACGTAAGGATTATCATTGATGTACCTGGGACTTTATGAACTTTCCAAACATTTAATGGACACATGGCCAGTATCTCCTCCTCTGTAAAATCATATAGGTCTCTGTTAAAAACTACGCCCCTTCCGTAGCTAAAATTTAGGTGGGGTTTGACATCTAACTTAATGTCATCATTATTTATTTTCATATTGGACAATATTACCGACTGTGTACTGGATTTGGCATGGATAAGGAAACTATTTTTTCCGAAACGAGATATATCGCCTGGTGCAATAGTTCCTACTTTTTTCTGAATTAATTTGCATATTTTAAAATAATTCCCTGTAACCCCCTTTGATTCAGCTATAAGCCACATCGGTGGTTTTGGATTTCTCTGGGAGGGCATGACTAAATCTGCGCCTTTTTCCAACCAATCGGCAGGCCTGTACACATCTAAATCTTTTGGTACCTTATCGCAGAGAGCAGCCGCGACATTCAAGTCATTAATTTTAATATTATTCAAATTACTTATTGCACTAAATGCTTCGTCATAACTACTATAAGATATCCATGAATCCCAAGTTTCAGCTTCAAGTTTCATCCTTATTTCTTTTATGCATCCATAGCATTCAAATGCTTTACATAGATCATCATAATTTGTTTCTATTGAAATTTGTGTAACATGGAGGATTCGAAGTTTCCTCGTGTTACCCAAATTACTCGATTTAGAAATATCAGTAGAATGGTCCTTTCCCGTTCCGAGGTCATCAACAGAGCTATCCCTTATCACATTAGCAGAGGTCGTCAACAGTGCCGGGGGAGAGTCAGCGTATCCAGGGGATGGGGGTTCGTTCCTTAAAGAATCCATTATACTAAAGAGAGGGAAAAGAGTTAGTTTGATGTACCTGCTCGAGAATGTTAGGCCATCACGCGTCGGAAAGGAAATTTGCACTTTCCACTATCGGCACAATGAGAGTATACTTCCCAGATGGTCCACTCCATACCCTACCCGAAGGATAGCATCAAAACAGATATAGAGGCACAGGTGTAAGCTGAACCCGCCTGTTAGGACTGAGACCAAGAAATTATGGAATCATCCTCCCCATATCTATAATGACGGGCTTCCGGCCAAAAGCCGAGAGTCCTACCCCAAGCATTGGATCCCCCTGGATTCCGAAGACCCAACACTTGAGAATAGTTCCGCCAAAAAGGTCCAAACCATCTTCGGGATGGCTGAAATCATCCAATACTCTCATATATAGCTTTGAATGCAAACACCTCCCAACCGTGATACCTCCTCCCACTCATCAAAGCAGGCAGCAATAAAGGATGTATGAACATCCCCGCCGGGGCTATAATGGATGTGTAAACATCCAAGCCATAGGAGAAAAGAAAAAAAAAATAAATAAATATATATGTACATAATATATACAAACATATAATGAGGAAAATATTTCTCATAGAGTTTGGAAAGCAAGACTAAAGAAAGTTTGTGAAATTAGGATAAGGTCGAAGTAGTATTGAGAAAAAGGAAAAGGTAAAAGAGAGAAATTTAGATTCGAACTGGGGGAGCAATTTCCCCAAGTTCAAGAGCCCTCTTGCCCGTCACCAAGTTTCAGCACGGGAATTAAATGCCGTGCTGAAGCTTAATGACTTCATCAAGGCATTCTCTCATTAAGAGGGAGCCAGCGATGAGACAATGTTTTTGTCGCTGGCCAGCACAGTAGAGTTGACTGGCCTCCTGTTGGAAAGTACTTAGAACTTGTGGCAATGAAGGGTTCCGCTTTGCTTGAGAGAGAGCAGCAGCCCCTTGATTCAGAGATAGGAGAGCGAAGGAAATAGGCCGGGCTCCTGCCTGACTCGTGTCCGAACTCGCCCGCAGTAGGTCTGCAACGGCTGCAGAGGTGTACGAATAGACAGAGAAACTTGGGGAACATCTCGACGAACGTATATGAGACTTCCGCCATGGCTCCCACTTGGTGATCATATGGTGTCCTATAACTAATGTATTCGCGAGGACAAGGGGTATTATGATCAAGTTTGCTCTCCTGTAGACAAATAATTATGGGGGAATGCTCATGAATAAGGAGCTTAAGTTCTTCATATTTGGCCCTTAAACCCTGACAATTCCATTGCAAAATGGAGGAAAAAACTATGGTTTATAATTTGGTAGACCCCATTGATGGAGTCTTCCCATTAGCAGTTTTTTATCTAACACTATTTTTAGGTGGTTTTATTAAAGAAGGTCTTGATAGATTGGGTTTAAAATTTATGATTTTCTTTTTGTCTTTTTGATCTGATTGTTGAGGAGGTTGGTGGACCTCCACTTGAATTTCAGATTTATTTAAATTGACTTCCAGATCAGAAATATCAACAGACAAATCATCATATTTATTTGACGTCGTAATTTTGATATTTCTTATGGAAGGGGGCGAGAGATGGAGGTCTCTCTCTTTTCCGATTAGTAGGTTTTGAGCTACCAGGTTTTTGCACCTTCCCCAATACAGGTGCACCTGGTAACTTGGTGTCAGGTGGCATCTCCATCAAATCAGGCAAGGACATGGCCTGGGAGAGGTTAGTACTATTGTTGGTAATGGGGGACGAAGGCTGTACAGAAATGGGCAATGACCCATTTTTAATACGCTGTGGCAAAGCCTCAAAAGGCGATATGATTACCTTGTCATGCAGTACTTTATTATCAGAGGTTGTATTTCTTTTCTTAGGATTACTGGCAGTGCTAGGTGGGGTTGCTGTCTCCTGTGGTAAATTTACCTTTGATTTTAAGGCCTTTGCATAGCTGGTTGATTTATTCAACAGTCTTTTTGCATGTCCCACACTTATGTGTTCTAAACTTGATTTGTTTAGGGCAGCTTCCTCCAACTTATACAGTTCGCATCTCCTATCAGTTGATTTATGATTCAAAATGCAATTTGAACACCTGGCCTCAAGTGTACATTCTCCATGATAAGTTTTGGAGCAAATACCACACATTTTTCCATTTTTACAAACTTTGGATGGGTGTCCAAATTTAAAACAATTAAAACATTGCAGGGGCTTTTGTTTGAAAGGTCGAACTTTAATCCTTTCATTTTCAATAAAAATATGGAAAGGTACATCAGCATCCTGGAAAGTGAGTATAATCATTGAAGTTCCAGGAACCTTATGCACTTTCCATACATTTAATGGACACATATAAAGTATCTCCTCCTCTGTAAATTCGTATAGGTCCTTATTAAAGACCACTCCCCTTCCATAACTAAAATTTAGATGAGGTTTCATTTCCAATGTAATTTCATCACTGCCTGTCTGTAAGTTAGACAGTATTGCAGACTGAGTCGAAGATTTGGCATGGATGAGATAACTGTTCTTCCCAAAACGAGATATATCTCCAGGTGCTATGGTTCCTACTTTTTTTTTGGATAAACTTACATATGTTAAAATAATTCCCTATTATCCCTTTAGATTCAGCTAAGAGCCACATTGGTGGTTTGGGTTTTCTCTGTGAAGGCATGGGTACATTTCTGTCTTTTTCAAACCAATCAGCAGGTTTGTACACATCCAATTCCTTTGGGACCTTATCACAAAGAGCTCCCATGATGTTCAATTCGTTAATTTTGATACTACTAATATTACTTATGGCATTAAACGCCTCATCGTGACTTTCAAAAGATATCCAAGAGTCCCATTTTTCATCTCCAAGTCTCATCCTTATTTCCTTTATCAATCCATAGCACTCAAATGCTCTATATATATCATCATAATTTGTCTCTAATGGGATTTGGAAACATGAAGGAATCGTAGTTTCCCTGTGTTACCCAAATTGCTAGATTTTTTAACATCAGTAGAGTGGTCCTTTTTAGTTCGAAGGTCATCAACAGAGTTTTCCTTAATTACAGTAGCAGAAGTCGTCAACAGTGCCAGGGGAGAGTCAGCAAATCCCGGGGATGGGGAGTCAGTATTTGAAGGGTCCATATTTAAGGGTGGGATTTTCAGGTTTTTTGTTGTTGTTTTGTTGGGGTACCTGATTGAGAATTATAAGAAAGTATCATACGTTGGAAAGGAAATTTGCATTCTCCACTATCGGCACAATGAGAGTATACTTCCCCGATGGTCCACTCCATACCCTACCCGAAGGATAGCATCAAAACAGATATAGAGGCACAGGTGTAAGCTAAACCCGCCTGTTAGGACTGAGACCAAAGTAATATGGAATCATCCTCCCCATATCTGTAATGATGGGCTTCCGGCCAAAAGCCAAGAGTCCCACCTCAAGGATTGGATCCCCCTGGATTCCGATGACCCAACACTTGAGAGTAGTTCCGCCAAAAAGGTCCAAACCATCTTTTGGATGACTGAGATCATCCAATACTCTCATATATAGCTTTGAATGCGAATACCTCCCAACCGTGATCCCTTCTCCCATTCATCTAAGCAGGCAGTAATAACGAATGTGGAAATATCCACACCATTTAAATAAAATAGAAAAAAAAAATAGATAAATAAATAAATGAACAAATACAATAAATAAATATATATATATGCATACATCTACATATATATATAACTAAGAAAAATAATAATCATAGAGATAGGACAGCAAGATGAAAGAAAGTTGATAAAATTAAGAGAAGGTCGAAGTAATATTAAGTAGAAGAAAAAGATGAAAGAGAGAAATTTAGATTCGAACTGGGGGAGCAATTTCCCCAAGTTCGAGAGCCCTCTTGCCCGTCACCAAGATTCAGCACGGGAATGAAATGCCGTGCTGAAGCTCAATGACTTCATCAAGGCATTCTCTCATTAAGAGGGTGATACTCATGGAAATTTCTTCTCTTTACAGGAGGACCATCCGAAGTGCGGAAGTGTTTTCTGCAACGTCCGCAGTAAGAACTTCTGCGGACATGAGTTATGTAGGAGGCACGCAGCATGCGCTGTCTCCAAGGGTGATCTCCGGTATTGGGACCCTCAGGTATGTACCGTGTGCTCTAACCTGATTACTGAGGCTTTTGATTCCCCTAGGACGGCGGAATCAAGGGATAGCAAGGGAGAAGCTTCGTACCTGGGTAAGGGGCTTCCAGAAGAACACCTCTGGACCTTATCTTCCAAGTGAGAAGATGAGGGTTTACCTTTTCCCTAGGGCATCAGCTGATGCAGTGATTCCCCAGCCTCAAGAGGAGATCCCCCTAGTTCAGATCCCGGTGGATGCTGAAGTCGCGGTCGCCTTGCAAGACATCCAGTTGGACGACAGGATGTCAGACGTGTCCGAGCGTCTGGAGGAAGATCTCCTGGCAGAAGGCCAGGATGAAAATCAAGCCCCAGACATTGTAGAGGAAGAGGCCGACGAGGTGTCGGCTGCTCCGGTTCAGATCCCTGAACCTATTCCCTCAACATCGTCCGCTCTCCCAGTAGAGCTGGGACAGGCCCTCTCCTCCATTGTTGGAATGATCCAACAAATGCAGAAGGAGAATAATGAGAAGGCGGCTGCAATGGAACTGCAGATGCAGAAGCTTGCAGCATCACGTGGGCCCCACAAAAGGCTCAATGTGAAAGACCTTCCCTTGTGCTCAGATGCTAACCTGTGGAGATATGCTGAGCACATGCCGATGACGATTGGAAAGATCGTCATGTCGGATAAGTTGGGTTCAGTTCCCCTAGAGGAGGTGAAATTCTGGCCCAGCAAAGGGTCATATCCGGACTGTTATGTCCGGTTGAGGAAGGAACCAGCTTCAAAGGAGGAGACAGAGCCGAAGGAGGTCATAGTGATAGACCATGCTAAGGCTCAAGCTTTGCTTTCATCTTCGATGAAAGATGAGGGGCTTCACGAACTCAAAGGTGGCTGCATTGAGTAAGAAGCTCCCTTCCTTTGTGTCCTCTCCTGCTAGAGCCTTCCCCTTTTTGCAGAAAGGGTTTGCGGCTGTGTTAAAAGCAGTCGAGGCTGGCAAGCCTTGCCCCTCCTTGGAGGAGTGTAAACCCTTGTCGCTGGCCCTACCTATGGACCACAAGGACTGGAAGGACGTCCATCTTACCTTCTCAGTCGGGAAGTTGGAGAATGATATTGCCGGACGTCAGTTCGGTGAGAACCTCCCTAAGCTGTCTGACTTTCTTTTGCGGAGAGAGCTCGAGACAAAAGAAAGACTGGCTGCCTCAATGTCTCTTCAGACCACTCTTGAGACGATGGCAAGTGACCCCAAGGTCCATGAAATGTTCATGGTAGTGGCCAAGACTCATCTGGCCACAGTGACGAAGGATCTTTACAGCTTTGTCAGGGCGAGGAGAGCTTGTAGGGAGTTCGTGTTCACCTCGGCTACGGTGAGGCACGAGCCAAGGAAACTAATCTCCTCCAACATTTGGGGCAAAGACCTTTTCCCTAGCGAATCGGTCAAAGAAGTTGTTGATAAGGCCGCCACGGAGAATAGAAACCTTCTCCAGAAGTGGGGCCTGTCTATCAAGAGAAAGTCTTCCCCGGATGAGGGTCCCCAACCAAAGAGGAAGATTAAGAGGACTAGGCTACCGTCTCGGCCAGCCAAGCCATTTAGACAGCAACAGCAATTGCCGATGCCTTCAGTGCCCCAGATGGTGGCACAAACCCCGACCACATTCCAGTGGGTACCCCAGGCCGTGTCGACACAGTCACCGCCATTCAACCCAACGTTCGAAGGGCAGTCAACTTCCTTTCGAGCAAAGACTAGAGGAGCAGCCAGAGGCTCGTCTAGGCGCCCCTCAAGGGGAAGGGGATTCAGGGGTGGTCGCGGTCAGGGAGGCAAGACCTCAGGACGGCAGTCCAAGTGAGATGATACCGGTAGGAGGGAGACTTCAAAGTTTTCGGGATCGGTGGACCTTCGATCCCTGGGCCCACAGCCTACTCAAGAATGGACTGGTCTGGAGCTGGTACAGCACTCCACCCCCGTGCCCTCGGTTTTTCCAACACTCTACCCCCGTTCTGGAGGAGTACATCCAAGAACTGTTGGAGAAAAAAGTGATCCGAAGGGTGAAGTCCATCAAATTCCAAGGGAGGCTGTTTTGTGTTCCCAAGAAAGACTCGGAAAAACTCAGAGTCATTCTGGACTTGTCGCCACTCAACAAGTTCATAGTGAACTGCAAGTTCAAGATGCTAGAACTGCAACACATAAGGACCTTACTGCCCAAGAGGGCATATACCGCCTCCATAGACTTGTCAGACGCCTATTGGCACGTTCCAATCAACCGTCGACTCTCCCCCTACCTAGGGTTCAAGCTACAACGAAGACTATACGCCTTCAGAGCCATGCAATTCGGGCTAAATATAGCTCCAAGGATCTTCACAAAGATGGCGAGCGTAGCTCTCAAACAATTACGCCTAAAGGGAATTCAGGTTTTAGCCTACCTGGACGACTGGCTGGTGTGGGCAGCATCCAAGACAGAATGCTTGCAAGCTTCCCTGCAGGTGATCCAGTTCCTAGAGTATCTAGGCTTCAAGATCAACAAAAAAAAAGTCTCGACTTTCACCATCTCAAAAGTTCCAGTGGTTGGGAATCCACTGGGACCGAATGTCACACCAATTCTCCATCCCGGCGAAGAAAAGGAAGGAGATAGCTGGTTCTGTCAAGAGACTTCTAGATTCCGAAAGGATATCAAGACGCGAACAGGAGAGAGTACTGGGTTCTCTCCAGTTTGCTTCGGTAACAGACCCGGTGCTAAGAGCACAGCTAAAGGATGCAACCGGAGTTTGGAGAAGTAATGCATCAAACGCACGAAGAGATCTGAGAAGACCAGTTCCGCTTCGTCTACGTACTCTTCTCAGGCCTTGGTCCCAAGCCAGACATCTAAAGAAGTCGGTTCTTCTTCAGCCACCTCCCCCGTCAGTGACGATTCACACAGACGCCTCGAAGGAGGGGTGGGGAGGTCACTCTCATCGGAAAAAGGCCCAAGGGACTTGGTCCAATCTATTCAAGACCTTTCACATAAACTTTCTAGAAGCTATGGCAGTGCTCCTTACCTTAAAGAAAGTCTCCCCGCGTCACTCGATCCACATAAGGTTGGTGCTGGACAGCGAGGTAGTTGTGAGATGCTTGAATCGACAAGGCTCAAGGTCGCCACCTCTCAACCAGGTGATGTTGGCCATCTTCCGACTGGCGGAAAAGAAGAAGTGGTACCTGTCGGCAGTTCACCTTCAAGGAGTCCGCAATGTGACAGCGGACGCTCTATCCAGGTTCACACCGATAGAGTCGGAATGGTCCCTAGACGCAGGATCATTCTCCTTCATCTTGAGTCGAGTCCCAGAACTGCAGATAGACCTCTTTGCGACGAAAGACAAGAAGTTGCCCCTGTACGTGTCCCCGTACGAGGACCCCTTGGCGGAAGCAGTGGACGCGATGTCCCTCGACTGGAATAGATGGTCCAGGATTTATCTGTTCCCTCCTCACAACCTTCTGTTGAGGGTCCTCAACAAACTGAGATCCTTCAAGGGGGTAGCGGTAATAGTGGCCCACAAGTGGCCGAACAGCGTGTGGTTCCCCCTGGCATTGGAACTACGGTTGAAGTTCCTACCGCTACCAGATCCAGTTCTGACCCAGCGAGTCCAGAAGTCGACTGTCTGCGCTTCATTACAGAAAACCCGGACCCTGCAGCTCATGATTTTCTCTCCCTAGCGGTGAGAAAGCCAGCATAGACTTCCTAGAGGAATATAAGTGCAAATCTACTAGAAGGCAATATGAGTCATCTTGGAGAAAATGGGTGGCCTTTGTCAAGGCGAAGAATCCGCAGGAGATCTCGACGGACTTCTGCTTATCTTTCTTCATCCACCTCCATGGTCAAGGGTTGGCAGCTAACATGATTTCAACGTGTTAGTCTGCTTTGACAAGACCCATTCTTTATGCCTTCCAGGTCGACCTCGCTAACGAGATCTTTAATAAAATTCCGAAAACCTGCGCTAGGCTCAGACCTTCAGCACCTCCAAAGCCCATTTCATGGTCTTTAGATAAAGTTCTTCATTTCGCTTCACTGTTGAACAATGAGGAGTGTGCGTTAAAGGATTTGACCCAAAAAGTTATTTTCCTATTTGCACTCGCACCAGGGGCCAGGGTTAGTGAGATTGTAGCCCTCTCGAGAGAGGAAGGTCGCGTTCAGTTCTTGGATGGGGGAGAACTGAACCTGTTTCCGGATCCTACGTTTCTCGCCAAGAACGAGTTACCCACCAACAGGTGGGGTCCCTGGAGAATCTGCCCTCTGAAAGAAGATGCATCTCTATGTCCAGTAGAATGCCTAAAGGTCTATCTTCGTAGAACTTCAGACTTCAAGGGTGGTCAACTATTCAGGGGAGAAACATCAGGCTCAAATTTATCACTGAAACAACTCAGGGCGAAAATCACATATTTTATTCGCAGAGCGGATCCTGACAGTACACCCGCAGGTCACGATCCGAGGAAAGTTGCCTCATCCTTAAATTTCTTTAATTGTATGGATTTTGAACATCTTCGTTCATACACTGGCTGGAAGTCTTCCAGAGTGTTCTTTCGCCACTATGCGAAGCAAGTGGAGCAACTAAAGAGATCTGTGGTAGCAGTGGGTTGCGTCGTTAACCCTGCTGTTTAACTCTGCGAGGAACAGTGGTTTTAATTGGGACGATTAATTCCAGGGTGAGTGTGTAGTTACATACTGTGCTACAAACTAAGTGAGGGCACCGAGTTGCCCACGTTGACTGTTCCACTTCCAAAGGTGAACCTAGCATAAGTGCAGACATGTGTACCGAGCGTTTCTAACGCTAATGTGACTGATTAGTAATACAGACTTTTATGACTTTGATACCTCGGTATGTTAAAAGTGGCACTAATGTTTTTCTTTCAGATAAACAAGTTTCTGTTTACTATCATACTTATGCTTAAAGTTTTGGTTATCTTCCTCTTATATACATATATAATTGTTGTTAACCTGTCTATTTATTGTCTGTCAATAAACTTGTTCTGGAGAACCTTGCGTCTCCTTCACCTATGTCAATTTATTGGTATAATTGAGCATTCATTCTATGTATATTTATCTGGGATAATTCTAATAGATTGTTCCTTTATGCAAGCTAATGTTGCATTGGTTTATGCTTTCCCTTAGCGGGAGGACTCCATCCCATAAGGGGACGGTGGCGGATTTACAAGTTTCCTCCTATGCGGATATAAACCTTTGTCCAATACAAGTATTGAGCGGAGAACTGGTCGATATTTCATATTGACGCAGTGGTTCTTTACAAACTATGCTTTACTTAATATAGGGTGAGACCACTATATTGGCTTGCCTGGTATTCATACATAGGTATATGTACTCTGAGACTTTTCCAGAGTCTAGTAGGACTCTTCCCTGTAGGGGGCAGGAAGCTCTAACATGGTTTATGGTTAATTGAAAAGATGTATAACGGTAACATCTTAGGTCTCTAGGTCTAGTCGACCGGGGAAATACCTCTGGGGAGTACGGCACGTTCTGAAAATCCACAGATACAGTAATGCTCTGGTATACTTCCATCAGGACGACATGGCTTGAGCCCAAAAAACGGATTTTGAGCGAAGCGAAAAATCTATTTTTGGGTGAGATGGCCATGTCGTCCTGATGGACCCGCCCTTCCCTTTCTATGAAAGGGCTGTAGGACCCCTCCCTACATCCAGTATCTGTAGCACTTCGTGTATCGCTACAAAGAATACAGATGGCGCCAGGATCGGCGCAATGCACGCTTACGAAACGGGAGAAGAGAGAGCCTTGCGAACGGCTCTCCTTTTTCTTTCTCGTTTTCATTTTCTTGCCAATTGACCCCTTCGAAGTATTATCTCTGTTCGGGGTGCAGATTGCCATGTGGCGTGTCAAGAATACGTCCTCTGATATTTCGCGATATCCCTGGTACTTTCATTAGGGATATTCGCTCCAGGAGTTAGAATTCTGGGTACCTTAAGGTAAATTCTCTGGGCATATCGCCGTAGTTGTAATATACCCTAGGAAGCTACCCTATAGGAACTTCCATCTGGACGACATGGCCATCTCACCCAAAAATAGATTTTTCGCTTTGCTCAAAATCCGTTTATTTTTACTTTTTTTTTTAAATATTCACAGGTACAGGAATTTTTTATTTTATCCTATCTCTACTATTTAAACTGCTACAATTCCCTCTTTCAGCTCTCTCCTACTCAGCTGAAACCTCAAACTATCCCTCTATCTCACATTTAAGCTTAAACCAATATGAAGTTTTTCACTTCACCTACATCAATTTCTCCGACTACAAACTTTCAACTCCTTCCCGATCTCTCCTACTTATCGGGACTTGCTACTAAAACTCTTTCTCTCTAACTCAGACTGAAGCCAGTGGGCTCATAGGACGATATTCCACAGTCAATCACTCCTTTCTCAAACATCCCATCACCACCCAAAACCTATCCCAATATCCTAAAATAAATGTTGCAGAATATCCCCCACCCAACTACCTATCCCAATATATCCTATCCTAAACACCTACGGGCTGCAAGATTGCAAAAGCCCAAAATTATGAATGATTTAAAGTTTTCAGGCATCCTGACATCTAAGGTCATTGACGCCGGTAACATTTAATTTATGTATACAAAAGTAAAAAATTAAATAAAATAAAAAATTAAAGAGTATTCAATTAAAATCATAAATATTGAATGTCATTAAAGTTAAATATTTTTCAGAAGACCTGCTTCTGAAAGAAATCTAAAAATGCCACTTGCATGGTAAGACACATCATTTCCAAGAATCTTGGCAAGGATGAATCTGCCACCCTCACCTCGAGCCTCAAACAAATATCTATTCCGCAAGATGTAATTGGGGCATTCGGTCAACAAATGCCTTACTGTTAGAGGTACTAAACAGTTGTCACAATACGGTTGGTGTTGGCCCTTCAGCAGAAACTCATGTGTCAACCGAGTGTGACCAATACAGAGACGACAAAGAGACGTCTCCCATTTTCGGGGCATCATATTATACCTCCAAGGAGATATGTCATTTGTTACTTCCCTCATTTTATTGCCATCTTGACTATCCCATCGCTGTTGCCATTTATGGCAAACCAATTTCTTGATGTCAGGTAAGAAATCATTACAGGGAATGGGATACCTTCTTGGCAGCAACTCGGATGCAGCCTCCTTAGCCAGTGAATCTGCCTTCTCATTCCCGGACACACCTACATGTGCTGGAACCCATCAAAATTGAACTGTTAGACCTCTCCGTCCAATAAGGAAAAGCCATTCTAAAATCTTTAAAACTAGAGGGTTATTTGAATTAAAAACTTCCATAGCTTGAAGGACACTCCTTGCATCACTAAAAAAGGGATTTTGACGAAGGAAAAATCTATTTCTGGGGAGAGACCTGTGGCGCCCGGTGAAAAGTCCTTCTTGTATATCTTTTCTGATAAAACCTTCCAATTATACCAGAGAAAGATAAAAGCATGGAATGCTGAGGTTACAACCCTCGCGCGAGCACCTTTTGGGTGTCGTGTATAAAGCAAAGGCGCGTGAAATCCACTATTCACAGGTTGTCTTCCATTTAGTTAATTCCTTCGTCAAAGGGATGGGCCGATACAGAGGCCCTAGACACACCCCCATCGCCGCACCACCCACGCCACGACGCGAACGCCATCTGAACAACATCCTTCTGTATTGGCCATGATGGCTTGGAAAGGAAAGGGTGGGATCGTGTAAAATAAGGGGAAGGGTTTCACCGGGCGCCACAGGTCTCTCCCCAGAAATAGATTTTTCCTTCATCAAAATCCCTTTTCTGGGTCGACCTGTGGCGCCCGGTGAAAATGTACCAGAGAATGCCTTCCAAGCCCAACAATAACTACTAATTTAATAAGGGGAGAGAAACAACACCATGTAAAGAAAATCATATATAATTAAGGTAAGTAGACATAAAACATAAACTAGCCACAGGGCATAGTGAGAGTAAGGATAAACAAACATGATAACAGGGAAACCTCTGAGTATCAGAGGAAAACATGCAACAAAACTGACATGGCTAAGAATATCCCAACCTTATAACAACGGAAAACAATAATAGTTACAATCATATTAACCTAATATGTAATACACTTAGGGCTAACGAACCACCAAGGAAGCGGCATCGTGGTGCGAGTGGCGGGTAGGAGGGAGACGAGAAGAGATGGATGAAAGGAAGAACAAAAGATCAATGGGGAGAGATAAGGCTCCCAGCTGCAACCGTTGGGTATTTAAGAGCCTGTAAGTTCTTTAGATAGTGGCGTTTGAAGACCATAGGAGATTTCCAACCCGTGTACTTCTTAAGGTTATCAAAGTCCATATTCTGGAAATAGTTGATGGAGGTAGCTATCGATCGGATATCATGAGCATGGGGAAATGATCCCGGATTGGCTTGTTTAATGAAGTATAAGATCTGTTGCCTAATGCCACGTATGGAAATGGTACCTCCTTGTTCTCTGATAAACAAGGGGCCAGACGATCGGGTAGCAGTCCTGGCTAAAAAGGCCCTGAGAGTGGTGACCGGACATAGAGAAGTATCTTGGAGAAGAGGAATAATCTTCCAAGGGGACCACCTATTTTGGGGGTCCTCGTTCTTAGCTAGGAACGCCCTGTCTGGTGAAAGAAGTACCTCACCTGAAGGGAGGAAATCCATGTTCTCTGAGTTTCGTGAGAGAGCTGCTAGTTCTGAGATTCTGGAACCCGAGGCCAAAGCTGTTAGAAATAAAGTCTTCCTAAGAAGAGTGATATAAGAGCAGGATTCGTTGTCCGTGTCGGAGGCCAGTTTGAGGACATCATTTAGAGACCAAGAGACCTTTTGAGGACGAATCGAAGGTCGAAGCCTAGCACATGCTTTTGGAATAGATGAGAAATAAGACTCCGCCAGGTTAATGTTAAACCCAACCAGGAAGACTTTCCTCAGAGCTGACTTAATGGTGGTTATAGTGCTAGCTGCTAGGCCTTTGTCAAAAATGGACCTAAAGAAGGAGATGGCTAAATTAGGAGTCATAACCGAATGGTCTGAAGTCCTTAAGAAATCCGCTAGTTTCTTAACCGCCGAATCATATTGGCGAATCGTTGAGTCCCTTTTGTCTGATTCTATAAAGAGGACATTATCTGGGTCGATGTTTGCGTCCCTATGTGCCGCAAACTTCATGAAATCCACAAAGTTAGGGTTTTGGCTATCCTTGAGGAATCTGACACAGTCCGAGTTTGGACCACCTGGGTCAGTTTGGGGAATGGGATCCGGAAGGGACGGAGTTTCAACTCGAGGAGGAGAGGAAACCAACTGCTCTTTGGCCAGTGAGGTGCCACTAAAGCTACTGCCCCGTTGAAGGAGCGGAGTTTGTGCAAGACTTTCAGTAGAAGATTCACTGGAGGGAATAAGAAGATCTTCTGCCAATGGTTCCAATCCAGGGTTAATGCGTCCATGGCATAAGCCTGAGGGTCCAGGTTCGGTGTCACATAACATGGGAGTTTGTGATCGAGTCGGGTCGCGAATAGATCTACCTGGAGACCTGGAACCAGCCTGAGTATCCACCGGAAGGAGTGCATGTCCAGGGACCACTCCGATTCCAGTGGGCTCGTCCTGGATAATGCGTCTGCTATCACATTTTGGACTCCTGCTAGGTGAGTTGCTGACAGGAACCAGTCTTTGTCGGCTGCCAAGGTGAAGATAGTGACCAGGATCTGATTCAGGTTGGGTGATTTGGAACCCCCCCTGTTGAGGCAGTGGACTACAGCCGTGCTGTCTGAGACTACTCTGATGTGGGTCGACCTCGGAGGGGAGATTCTCTTCAGGGTCAAGAACACCGCCATGGCTTCGAGAACATTGATATGGAACTGTCTCATGGCGGGTGACCAAGAGCCCTGAAACATCTGATGTTGGGAGTAACCCCCCCAACCACTCAGAGACGCGTCGGTATGAATTGTCACTTGTGGAGAGGGGAACTGTAGAGGAACCGACTTGGAGAGGCTCCTCCGATCGGACCATGGTTGTAGTCTCATTTTCAAGACAGAGGGGATCTTCGAGGTCTTGTCTCTTAAAGGTATTGTCGCCCTCTTTCTCCAAACTCGATTGATGTCTTTGAGTTTGGCTTTTAATAGGAGATCGGTCAGTGAGGCAAACTGGAGTAGGCCGAGGATTCGTTCTAAAGCTCTTCTGGACACCTGTTTGTGTTTGAGAAAGTTCCTGACCTTGGAAGCTATCTCCCTCACCTTCTTGGGAGGAAGGGAGAGCTTGTGCTTTGAGAGGTCCCAACGGATGCCTAACCATTCGAAGAGGCTTGATGGTTGTAGGCGGGACTTCCGGAGGTTGACTTGGAAGCCCAGTTTGGCGAGAAAATGGAGTACCTTCGACGTAGCTCTGTTGCATTCCTGGTGCGACTGGGCCCAAATGAGCCAATCGTCCAGATAGGCGACGATTTGTATCCCTTGGTGTCTGAGTTGCTCGAGCACCGTCTCCCCCAGTTTCGTGAATACACTGGGGTCAATGCTGAGACCGAAGGGCATGACTTTGAATGCGAAGGCTCTCTTGCAGAGACGGAAGCCTAGGTAAAGAGAGAAGTTTCGAGCTACTGGGACATGATAATAGGCGTCGGTAAGATCGATAGAGGTGGTGACGGCCCCACGGGGAAGTAAGGTCCGTACCTGAGAGATAGTCAGCATACGGAACTTGTCGCAAAGGATGTAAGAGTTGAGCTTCGACAAGTCCAGAACTACTCTCAACGCCGACGAGTCTTTCTTCGGGACTGTAAACAGGCGGCCTTGGAATTTCAGGGATCGAACCCGCTTGATTGCTCTCTTCTTGAGTAACTCTGCCGTGTACTCTTCCAGGATGGGAGTGGGTCTCTGGAAGAAGGTCACCGGTGGAGGAGGGGATCCCTGTGACCATTTCCAACCCAAGCCCCTTGATATTATGCTGTGAGCCCATGGACTGAAGGTCCAATGATCCCGGAAGTGATAAAGTCTCCCTCCTACCGGCATCACATCATTGGGAGGAAGTGAACTTAGGTCCCCTCCCTCCACGGGAACCCCTTGCTCTAGGCCCGCCGCGTTGGCGGAACTGTCCTCTACCTCTGGAACTCCCTCTTTGGTATCCACGAAAGGAACCGGAGGGTTCGTAGGCAGGGTTGTATGCAGGTGAGGGCATCCAAGAGGGGTTGGGCTGTGTACCAGGGGGAGCAGCGAGGTAGACTACCTGCTGAGGAGGCGCCTGTTGTCGAGAAGTCGAGGCCGCGGAAGGCTGTGGGGACGAGGTACCCCGGGCCGCCTTGTAAGGACTAAACCTCTGCTTCTTCTTGAAGAACGTGTGTCTCTGGGGTTCGAACCTCTTTTTGGCTGAGAGACCCCACCTTACCTGCAAATTCTGGTTTGCCCTCGCTGCGTCCTGAAGAACCTTATCCACCTCGGTCTGAGGGAAGAGGGTCTTACCGCAGCAGGAGGACGCTATCATTCTGTTCGGCTCATGCCTGATGGTGGCCTCCGACAGAACGAACTTCCTGCAACTAACCCGAGCTGACCAGAAGTCATGGAGATCTATTTGGTAGGATAGCAGCTGGTTCTTTGTGGCGACTCTGAACAGCGTTTCCTCTGGGTAAAGAGATGCTAGGGACTCCATGGAGGTGATGGATTGGAGGGACCTAGCAAGTCTAGTACGGGTCTCGAACTCAGTTTTGAGAAGACTCTATTTATCTGGGAAGCTTCTCAGAGAAAAGAGTAGAGGCACATTCCGGGTCTAGTTTCCCCACCGTGAAGGTAGAGGCCGCAGCATCCCAGGCTGCCGAGGAACCCGGAATAAGCAAAGAGGTGGGGTCCGTCTCCTTGAGAGCCGGCATGGAAGAGCCTTCTTTGATGGCCTGTATAGTCAGCTCTGTGACTTTGTCTATGAGCGGCAAAGAGATGGAGGCCGCTGTCGTAAAAATAGTGTAGGAACCTTTGTGTGGGGTGAGCTTGGAGTTAATACACCCCCACTCTGATAGTGTTCTGGCCCAGATAGCCTGGGCCTGCTCTTTTGGAAATATGACCGTTTCCTTCGGTACCTTGTCCATACGGACCAATGCATGTTCCTTTAACCGTACAAAACCATTGAACGGGAATGCTAGGCCCGGGGGATAGAACTCCAGGTCCTCTAGAGGGCGGGTGCCCATGCCCTCCAGAGTTAGGGAACCATCTACGAATGGAGCATGCAAAGCAAACCGCCAAGGATTGTTTTTATCGAAGGGCGGCAGCTTCGATGCGTCTGGGGCAGAAGGGGGAGGAAACTGAGTTCCGGCGCGGATCAGAGTAGCCATCATATCCTTAATCTCTGTTATTGCACCAGAGTGATGTTGAACTTGATCCCTGACCAATCCTTTGATCAGTTGGATGGGGAGGAGATCAGCCCAGGGTACCTGAAAGTCACCCGTTGGTTTTTCCTTGGATTTGGTAGACTTAGACTTCTTAGGAGTAGTGGTTTTACGAGGAGCAATATGAATATCAGGAGCTGTCGAGGGTCCGGGGAACGGTGACGTTGATACTGGCAAAGCTGAAGTCTTATAAGTTCGAAGTGGCTTCACCTTGGGTCGTACGGAGGCAGAGGGATCCCGAGGAGAAGCCTTAGAGTTATCAAAACCTAGAAAGGAAGAGGTAGGAGAGGGAGTAGGAGAGAAAAGGGTTTCCACCAACTCGGCACCACTTACCTGCTCGTCCCTGGGTTCTACGTCTATATCCAGACCCGCCATGTCCATCGGTACGAGGGGTTCGTCCTCCACGGAAATGGTAGCCCTGACTTCTTCAATTAAAGGGGCAGCAAGGTCAGGGGAGACTGCAGCAGTAGTCGAGCCTGGGAAGAGACGGGAGGCCATGTCCCCATCGAGGAGATAGGGTGCGCCAAAGCCCGACACCCACGGACGAAGAGTAGCCCTTGCTGACCGAAGAGAGACATCATCGGCCTGTAAGATTTGCAGTGATTAGTGATGGAGGAGGGGGTTTGCCCTCCCAAATATACTGTGTATATCATATTCATGTCTATATTAGTGTCTGCCAACGAGAAATAAGGAACAAAGGGAAAACCCACTTACATCATCATTCAGCAGAACTGACGACAGCTCGTAACAGAGCGAGCACAAATCCGGGAACCAAACTGGGTATTGGGCCTGTCCCGGTTCCTGGATAAAGGGAATGGAGCAGTGAGCATGAGACCGGCAGAGGTCATGCCCAACGGGGTCGCTGAACGAGGCAGAGCATCCTTCAGCAGTACAAAGGGCCTTCTGTAAAAGAAAGGAGACATGAGTCTGGTGTTGCTTGAAACTCTGATAAGGGATAAAAAACCTATTATTTTAGAGTTCCGGCACTCACTGAATTCCCTAAGCACCCATATTGCATTGACCAAACAACTGAATATTAACTTTAAGTTGATACCGCCCCATACCATTGTTGGCACTTTAATATTCAATTGTCTGTATATTTGTAATGCACCCAATGTCTGTTAATGACATAAGGATAATTAACTTAAAGCAATCCGCCGACCTCTAAGGGTCGGGGAAGCAGTGACATGCCCTTAAAATAAATATAAACACCAGCCTTAGCTAAAGGCAAGGCAAATATAAGTGTGAAGTGTATGGGCGACCTCCGGTGAGGCCGGAGCGTAATGAAATGTCCTGAATAAAGGAGCCTTAGCTAATTAGCTAAGGCAACTATAAGTGTGAAGTGTTTGGGCGACCTCCGGTGACGCCGGAGGATAATGAGATGCCCTGAATAATTCAATTGTGGCTAATAATTCAATTGTGAAAGATAAAAAGCTAAGCCGCAGCTAAAGACTAAAGCTTAGATTATAGTAAAGCGTATTTACGATCTCCGGTGAGGCCGGAGGGAGAAGAAAGGTCCTGAATAATTATTGTGAATAACAAACACAGTTGTAATAACAAAGGCTATTGTGGATATGGCCGTGGCCTGAGACCGAAGTAAGGGCCACCGGAGGGTCGTATCTAAACAATATGAAGCCCGTCCCATGTAGTAAACAAAATAAATATAACAATAGAACGAAAGTTATTGAGAATCCCTCATGGCGGAGTATAACTCAAGGCGGAGTGGAAAACGTTCATAACTACTCCCGAGCCGTAACGGGGAGAGGACGAAACACGGACCAAAATAACGCTAACAATTGAAAAGTCACGAAAAATAAATAACTCGTAAGTTATCATCCACCCAGAGGGGGAGAGGTGAGGGAGGGAGAACCCGCTGAACGCACAAAACGGAAAACGGGAAATCCGCTCCCCCACCGGAGCTAAGAAAGAAAACGAGAGAAAGGGGTAACTCGTGACTGCGAACAGAAAACGGGGACCCCAAGCTCTCGCTCTCTTAAACACAAAAACAGGACTAAAAAACACACAACACTATTATAAACGTATAAAATAAACCTGTACATCCATAAAACACTACGATCGAAGAATAGCAACTGCTAAAACTTAAAATAAATAGCACAGTCGAGTGACGAACGCCTCGGAGGGGCGGGTACTAAACAAATACAAAGCTAAATCGCTATCTCGTTCGTAGGCTGGACTTACTAGCAAAAAGTACCATGAGTATAAATACACAAAAAAAAAAATAAAAATAAAAATAATAACGGTTCTAAAGGCATAAGGCCAGGGACTTAACCAAGAACCTAAGTGACAGAGTACTAAACGGGCAGACAAAGATGAATTCCCAAACAGTGAACAAACAATGGCCGCCATGAAAGGCCAGACGGGAATAATAAAACAGACTATACTGGATATAAAACAAAAGCCCGGTACAATAAAATACTGTCAAAACAAACTATGGTACTTAACATTGGAATGTGTGAAGATGGAGCTTCAGACATGACAAAATAAATCCACGATTGATAAAAAAGACCGAGAGCACAACAAAACAATTCAACACTTTATATTCCAAAAAGAAGGATGTAGTTCATATGGCGTTCGCGTCGTGGCGTGGGTGGTGCAGCGATGGGGGTGTGTCTAGGGCCTCTGTATCGGCCCATCCCTTTGACGAAGGAATTAACTAAATGGAAGACAACCTGTGAATAGTGGATTTCACGCGCCTTTGCTTTATACACGACACCCAAAAGGTGCTCGCGCGAGGGTTGTAACCTCAGCATTCCATGCTTTTATCTTTCTCTGGTATAATTGGAAGGTTTTAGCAGAAAAGATATACAAGAAGGACTTTTCACCGGGCGCCACAGGTCGACCCAGAAATTGTAAAATTACCCTCCTTCTCCAACGCTATTTTCTCAATAGCGGTTAATATGCCATACAGTTCGGCAGTAAATATGGAAGCGGTCAGAGGAAGTGCACCTCTACAATTAAAACCATTACTGTGTACTCCAAATCCAACGCCAGCATCAGATTTGGAGCCATCAGTATAGATGAAAGTTGATCCTCTATGTTCTTTAACATGTTCATTAAAAAGAGACCTGGCTTCTATGTCTGACATATTCTTCTTATCTCCAATAAAATATTTACAAAAAGATATCTCTGGTAACTTCCATGGAGGCGTTGATGATACCTTGAATGGAAGTACCTTATTTCTAATTATATCCAGACTATTTAATAATTGTTTCACCCGAAAGCCATAAGGTTGAGGAGATTTTGGGTGCAACTCAAAGTATGATGCGTGTCTTACAAGGCTTGCAGTCTGAAAGGCTAGAGAGTTAGGGAGTCTTTGCAATCTAAACCAATACCAAAGAATGGAAGACATTCGGTAAAGGTCTAGAGGTAACTCTCCAGCATCAACAAGGAGACTTGGGATAGGCGAGGTTTTAAAAGCTCCAGTAGACAATCTAATACCTGCATGATGTATCGAATCTAATATTTTTAACCGGCTTGGGGTGGCTGAAGAATATACCTCACAACCATAACTAATTTTGGAAAAAATCAAGGCCTTGTATAATTTTAAAATAGTATTGCGGTCTGCCCCCCATGATGTATGGGACAATACTTTTAAGATATTCAGAGCTTCAACACATTTAGCTTTTAGCGCTTTTAGGTGAGAAACCCATGTAAGTTTACAGTCAAATATCAAACCTAAAAATTTGGTTTCCGATACACATGGTATCCGATGACCTTTAATGTATATATCCGGGTCTGGATGTACTCCCCGGATACGACAAAAATGGAACAATGGTAGTTTTACTTGTCGAGAACTTAAATCCATTCATATCGGCCCACTGGATAATTTTGTCAATAGAGTTGGATTTTTCTCTCAACCATTGCCATTCTAGTGCCAGCAAATGATATTGAGAGATCATCCACAAATAATGTTGAGAGAACATCCTGGGGAATGGCTGAGGATATCCCATTAATTGCTAGTGCAAAAAGGGTTACACTCAGCACACTACCCTGAGGAACTCCTTCTTCCTGGCACTTACTCTCTGATAGAGTTTCCCCCACTCTCACTTGAAAAACTCTACGTGAAAGAAATGCCTGAATAAATAGTGGCAGCTCTCCTCTCAATCCCAATTCATGAATGGTTTTAAGAATACCATATCTCCATGTGGTATCATATGCCTTTTCAAGGTCAAAAAATACTGTAACATGGTGCTGTTTGGAAGCAAAGGCTTCACAAATAGAAGACTCAAGTCGTATCAACACATCAGTCGTTGAGTGCATTTTTCGGAATCCACATTGAATCGGTGATAAAATACCTTTCTTTTCAAGGTACCATATCAGCCTTGCATTGACCATCTTCTCCAAGATTTTACATAAACAAGATGTCAATGCAATAGGACGATAGTTTGCTGCTAAAAACTTGTCTTTACCGGGTTCTAAAAAGGCTAAAATAATGGCTAGTTCCCAAACACTTGGGTAACTATGATCATGCCATATTCTATTAATAATGCTTAAAATAAATAGCTTTGTATTAAAATGTACATGTTTAATCATTGCATATGGAATTCCATCGGGTCCAGGGGCTGTATCGTTGCAATGAGCAAGTGCAGAATCAAATTCTCTTTCAATGAAAGGAGAATTATACGACTCTTCCCTTCTTGTTGCAAAATTTAAAATTTTCTTTTCTTCAGTGCTCCTATACTGGTGACCAGGGGCTCCTTCACACTTGCTGGATACATTTGAAAAATGATTAGCCAGGGCATTGCTAACTTCATTTGCTTCAGTTACATACTGGCCATTCACCTTCAACACTGGTGGTGGGTTGGGGGTGAATTTGCCAGCTATCTTTTTTACTTTCCTCCACACAGAAGATGGTGGTGTTCTACTGTTAATGGAGGAAACAAAAGACATCCATGACTGGCATCTTGCTTCTTTCATGGCACGACGGAACTGTGCTCTACATTTCTTGTACATAGTTAAATTCTCATCAGTTCTGCGTCTACGCAATCGTGTTAGAGATCTTCTTGTGGCTCTGTGGAGTGCTGTTAGTTCTGAAGACCACCACGGGACTGGTCGTCGTTTGAATAACCCTGTTGTTTTGGAAATTGAATTGACTCCTGCTGTATGAAGAGTTCCATTCAGTAGGTCTATGGCATCATCAACACTTTCAAACTGTTCTGCTCTCCCTTCGATTTCACTTAGCTCGGAAAATTTAACCCAGTCTGCCTTGTCTAGATTCCAACGTGGCGATCTTTGCAAAGGCGGACCCTTGTTGGTGTTTATAATGATTGGTGCATGATCACTAGTATGCCAATCATCTAATGTCCTCCAATCAAAATCAAGAAGGCAGTTAGAGCTTGCAATTGAAAGGTCAATGCATGACAAAGTACCTGTCTGAACATGGAAGTGTGTGGGCTCTCCTGTATTAAGGAGTCCCACATCCTCATTCTCCACAATTGATGAGAAAATATTGCCCCTTGTGTTTGCTAAAATATCACCCCATAAAGGATGTCTACCATTCATATCTCCCAGTAAGAGAAAAGGTTGAGGGAGTTGTTGAATGACCTCTACTAAATCATCATATAAAATATTATCATTTGGAGGTAAGTACAGAGAACATATTGTATATTTTCTCCCTATATCAATTTGTACAACAACTGCCTGCAGGGTTGTACGTATAGACATGGGTATTTGGGGAACATCTCGACGAATGTACATGAGACTTCCGCCATGGCTCCCTGCTTGTTGATTATATGGTGTTCTATAGCTAACATACTCTCGAGGACTAGGAGTGTTAGAATCAAGCATACTTTCCTGTAGACATACAATTATGGGGGAATGTTCATGAATTAGGGGCTTAAGTTCTTCATATTTCGCCCTCAAACCCTGACAGTTCCATTGCAAAATGGAGGAGAAAACTATGGATTATTTCTGGAAGACATCTTGGATGAGGTCTTCCCATTAGCAGTTTTTAATCTAACATTATTACCTGTAGGTTTCTTCAGAGGTGGTCTTGTTATGTTGGGTTTTACGTTGGTGTTTTTCTTTGTATCTTTTTTATCTATTTGTTGAGGGGGATGGTGGACCTCAACTTGAATTTCTGATTTATTTAAATTATCTTCTGGTTGATCGGCAACATCAACAGACAAAACATCATATTTATTTGATGTCATAATTCTAGTATTTCTTATGGAAGGGGGTGAGAGAGATGGATGTCTCTCTCTTTTACGATTAGTAGGTTGTGAGTTACCAGGTTTTTGTACCTTCCCCACTACAGGTACACCTGATAACTTGGTGTCAGGTGGAATCTCCATTAAATCAGGCAAGGATAGGGCCTGGGAGAGGTTAGTACTATCCTTTGTAATGGGGGACAAAGGTTTGATAGTGGTGGGCAATGTCTTTTGGTTGATACTCAATGATAAATCTTTAGGAGGAGATATTCTTGTCTTATGCAGCACTTTATCAATAGATGGTGAATTCCTTTTTCGAGAACTACCTACAGTAGTAGGTGGGCGAGATGATTCCCGAGGAACTTTTTCCCGTTTTTAATGTCTTTGCATAAGTGTTAGACTTATTTAATACATGTTCAATAATTGATTTATTGAGGGCAGCCTCTTCTAACTTATAAAACTGGCAGCTCCTATCATTAGATTTATGATTAGAGTTGCAGTTTAAGCACCTTGCCTCAAATGTACATTCCCCATGGTAAATATTGGAGCAAGTATTACAAATTCTTTCACTATTGCAAACTTTGGAAGGATGTCCAAATTTAAAGCAATTATAACATTGCAGTGGCTTTTGCTTGAAAGGTTGAACTCTGATCCTTTCATTTTCTATGTCTATGTGGGAAGGTACATCGGCATCCTGGAAAGTAAGAATAATCATTGATGTTCCAGGTACTTTATGTACTTTCCACACTGATAGAGGACACATAGTCAATATCTCTTCTTCAGTAAATTCATACAGATCCCTATTAAAAACCACTCCCCTTCCATAGCTAAAGTTTAGATGGGGTTTGATGTCCAATTTTATACCATCATTTACTGTCTTCAAATTGGACAGTATAACAGACTGTGTATATGACTTGGCCTTTATCAGGTAACTTTTCTTACCGAATCGAGATATATCTCCAGGTACGATCGTACCTACCTTCCTCTGAATAAATTTGCAGACCTTGAAATAATTTTCCGTACCTCCTACAGATTGAGCAGAAGCCACATTGGTGGTTTTGGCTTTCTTTGGGATGGCATATCTGCCTCTATATCTTTATCAGTCCAGTCTGCTGGTCTGTAGACATCCAGATCTTTAGGTGCCCCATTACACAGAGCACCCTTAACACTCATATTACCTACTTTAATATCAACAATATTACGGCTTGCATTAAATGCTTCCTCATCACAATTAAATGATAACCAAGATTCCCAATTATCATCTTGAAGTTTCATTCTAATTTCTTTTATTAATCCATAACACTCAAATATTTTATGTAGCATATCATAATTAGTTTCTAATGGGATTTGGGTAATGTGCAGGACATTCAATTTTCCTGTGTTGCCCAAATTACCCTTTTTCCGAGTGTTTAAAGAATAGTCCTCTTTAGTTCCTACGTCGTCAACGGAGTTTTCTTTAAATGAATTGCCAGAGGTCGTCAACAGTGCCGGGGGCGAGTCAGCATATCTAGGGGAGGTGGGTCATTTTCACAAGAATCCATCATAAAAAAGAAGAAAGAGTGATTTTTTGAAGTTTGATTTACCTGCTTGAGAACATTAAGGCATCACATGTTGGGAAGGAAATTTACACTCTCCACTACCGGCACAGTGAGAGTATACTTCCCATATGGTCCACTCCATACCTTACCCGAAGGATAGCATCAAAACAGATATAGAGGCACAGGTGTAAGCTGAACCCGCCTGTTAGGACTGAGACCAAGAAACTATGGAATCATCCTCCCCATATCTGTAATGACGGGCTTCCGGCCAAAAGCCGAGAGTCCTACCCCAAGCGTTGGATCCCCCTGGATTCCGAAGACCCAACACTTGAGAATAGTTCCGCCAAAAAGGTCCAAACCATCTTCGGGATGGCTGAGATCATCCAATACTCTCACATATAGCTTTGAGCACAAACACCTCCCAACCGTGACACCTTTCCCATTCATCAAAGCAGGCAGCAATACCAGATGTATAAACATCCGCCCAAGTGGCAATAACAGATGTAGAAACATCCATGCCATAAAAAAGAGAAAAAAAATAATAAACACATATATATGTAAATATATACACATACATATGGGAAATTTTACTCATAGGGTTGGGACAGCAACATGAAGGAAAGTTTATAATATTAGGAGAAGGTTGAAGCCATATAAAGAGGAAGAAAAAGATGAAAGAGAGAAATTTAGATTCGAACTGGGGGAGCAATTTCCCCAAGTTCGAGAGCCCTCTTGCCCGTCACCAAGATTCAGCACGGGAATGAAATGCCGTGCTGAAGCTCAATGACTTCATCAAGGCATTCTCTCATTAAGAGGGGTCTGGCCAAAAGGGCCAGGCAATCTCTACAAACAACAAACAAGCCCAAGTTACAAGAAGACATTCAAGACATTTGCTGGAAGGGGTCTCCATGAGAGATGGGCTCATTCCAAACAATTTCATGAGGGGAATATACAGTGCATTGAAAGCAGGCGCAACAACCCCTAGTCCCTGGAAGAACTCAGGTTGATGGCCCAGTTCGAAGTGTCTAACTTGGGCCATCCCTTTATAAACATGAGAATAAGGGAGGGCTTATTCACAGGAAGATCTCTGGACAGTATAAATGGCCAGAGCAAGTCCAAAATCTATCAGGACCTACTCAAAAATGCCATAAAAAAGGTAAAGCAGGAGTACAAGGAGACTGATAATTTGATCGAGCCTGGCGGCAGCCACCGAGACTGCCATGTGGTGACCCTGTTTCGACACAGACTGTACCCATCTCCGCATCAGGTCTCAGAGGTTTGGAGCCTCTAGTCGATAGATGAATGTAGGTAAGGGAAATCGGCAATTTTGATCCCTAACTTCGGGAAAAGTATCGGCTCCGAGAGTCGGGCCAGTCGGGCCTTTCCAGGAGGGTGCGGGGTGTCTCGGGGGAGCAGGAATGGCCGAGGTCTTGTCGGTTGGCTTCGGCTGGCTGCCGGAAAGAGCTCGGACCTCGCTGACCGGGTGCCCTTCCGCGGAACGGGCAAGGTTCTGCAAAGTATAATCGCGTCGAGACTTGGGTCGGAGCGCGGCTCTCGGGCCGTGCGAGGCCCCAGACGGAGACGTGTATATATTACTCCGGCTGGCAGCCTAGCGACCAGCTCAGAACTGGCACGGACACGGGGAATCCGAATGTTTAATTAAAACAAAGCATCGCGTTGGTTATGGCTGATGATGACGTGATGTGATTTCTGCCCAGTGCTCTGAATGTCAAAGTGAAGAGATTCAACCAAGCGCGGGTAAACGGCGGGAGTAACTATGACTCTCATTAAAGAGGCCAAACGTGAGTCGAAGAGCCTTTTTATAGCCTTTATTGACTTTAAAAAGGCCTTTGACTCCGTCTACCATCCAGCTCTCCTCGATACTCTGAGAGCTGCTGACCTCGACAGGAATTCGATTCAGTACCTCACCAACCTCTATTCTAGTATCAGCACGGAGGTAGCTGGAATCGAAGTAGACATTACAAGGGGCGTACTGCAGGGGGATACTCTATCTCCCTTGCTATTCAATCTTGCCCTAGACCATGCACTTGCTAAGCTCCTCGAAGGCGTAGGGGCAACGCTCAGAGGGGAGACTATTAAGTATTTGGCGTTTGCGGATGATATTGTGGTTGTGGCACAGACGAGAGCAGGTTTGTCATCTTCGGTGACCAGATTACTGGACGAGTCGGCAAAGCTTGGCCTCGAGCCTGGCTTAGGGAAGTGTGCCACAGCTGGAATCATCGGCGACCGCCAACGTAAGACATGGTACGTTGATACCCGTCCCTTCACGTACGGGAATGCCAACCTTCCGGTCACAAGTGCTGACGGCTTTTACAAATATCTTGGGGTAGACGTCGGACTAGTGGCAAACGTGAATGGGGCAAAATTGATTGGTAAGACCAAAACTGAACTGGGGAACCTCCAGACAGCGCCGCTGAAGCCTCAGCAGAAGTTTTGGTCCTTAAAAACTGTACTGATACCACGGCTATGTCACACAGCCGTCCACGGACAAGTCAAGAAATATCACCTGAAAACGGTTGATAATGAGGTTAGGAAGTTCGTCAGGAAGTGCTTGCACCTACCTGGCGATACAGGTACTCCACTGGCAGCTTTCTATGCAGGTTCAGCAGCCGGGGGCCTTGGTATTTACAACTTTACCGAGGGTATCCCCAAAGCCCTGCATGATTGCTATAGTCATCTAGCCCGATCTCCAGACCCGGTGGTGGCGGGAATTGCTGCTGATCTAGCCGAGCAACACCCGGCCCCGTAGCCATCGACTGGGGAGAAAGGCTATACCTTACTGTTGACGGGTGTGGTCTGAGGGAGGCGCCCTTCGGACTACGACCTAGATGGTTGGACGCTGGAAGCCGTCTTATGAAAGGGGTCACCTACTGTAATGCCATCAAACTCAAACTGGGACTTCTAACAACCCCGGCCCGGAGCGCGAGAGGCAGACAGCAGAGCAACCGCTGTGATCTTGGTTGCAATGCCCCCGGTACCCTGCATCATATTTTGTAGACGTGCCCAGCTGTTCAACCATGGAGGATCAAGAGGCACGATTCCATCAAGTGCTTCATCAAGAAGAAGGCTATCCAAGCAGGGTACACCGTAGTAGATGAACCCCACATCTCAACGACAGAAGGGCTAAGGAAGCCAGACCTTGTCGTCTGGAATGACAGAGAGTCAATAGTAATTGACTCTCAAGTAAATGCGGACGCCAACGTATGATTTCTCGACTTCTTTGATGCCGCGAAGATCGCGAAGTACAACACCGACTGCATCAAGAGGGCCGTGGAAGACCTTACGGCGACAGTACCCTCAATTAGGGCGGTCACCGGGAACTGGCGAGGTGCACTGTCGCGAGGGACCGTCAGCTTGTACCAGAAGCTGAAACTGCGACTCGAGGACTTGGACTTACTGACTGTCAAGATCTTGGAAGGAGGACTGTCCATATATGCGAATTATATGGGCATGTCGGGCGGAGGCGACGTTTCGTAGCTGGATCGACGATGGAGATTGACCGACCGACGTTCCTCCAGGACTTGTTTCCTGTTGAGTGGAGATTTATACGCAGGTGGGACTGCAGCGGATCGTCAACATCATCGATACGGGACCATCAAGCTGGAGCTGCAGATCTCAGCTAGCATCAGAAGAGGACTACCTATGCGGATAGGAAAAGTGGACTAGCCAGGGAGAGATAGGGACTACCTATGCGGATAGGAAAAGTGGACTAGCCAGGGAGAGATAGAGCGTGGTAAGACCAGGAAAATGGTGAAGTAGTGCTGCTCTCCTGCAAACGTTAGTCTGGGGAAAAAAAAAAAAAGAGAGGCAATTGAGAGTACCTAGCAATCGAGATCGGCTTCAAACTGCCATTTTCGAGCGCTTTCGGTTCCTCACTCCTTATCAACTGGTGCGGTTCCGCTTCTCCAGTCCCTTGGTCAGGGAATCTGAGGGTTGTAACCGAGAGTCGGGGAGGGGGATCAATTACGAACCTTAGGTCCCCCTTGCTAAGTCACCAGTTCCCTCATTGTGATCCGAAACGGGCAGGCAAGATCAGTTTCTACTGATAGTGACCAATCCACTGGGCCCGCAGTATGGATCGTGGGGGCCACTCAGTGGATCCAACTTGCCCAGCTAATCCTTCGGGAGAGGCTGTTGGTCACTCTACCCCTGAAGAAGGGGAAAACCGGCGATATGGTCGACCCTCCGCCAGCGGTGACACTCAAATCCAGAGTGTTGCCGTCGCCGGGTCTCCTACTGGCCGAGACGATGGGCTGAACAACGAAGCCCAAGGCATGGCTGACGACGATGGGAGGAGCCCCACCTGCCCGAGCTGCAGGAAGGTTTTTAAATCATACGCAGGCAGACGTTTACATCAGAGAAAAGCACACCCGAATGAGTTCCACGATGGGAATGTGTTGCGCCTAGAAGAGCAGCGCAACAAGCCCTTGATCCCCGAGGAACTTGGTATGATGGCCCACTTTGAGTTGGAGAATGTGGGTCACCCTTTTATGAATAAATCACTGCAAGAGCGCCTGTATACCAATAGAACAGTGGATAGCATCACCGGGAAGAGGAAATCTACTGTCTACAAATAGATTTTGGACAAGATAAAGGAGAAGAAGGAGTGCATGGAGAATCTGAAAACGACGACATCGACGAAGACGACTGCGACGACGACGACGACAACAACGATGACGACGACAACAACGATGACGACGAAGACGAAGAGGACCGGAACCAGCATGGACGACCACGTGGGGGGAAGACATGGCTGGTCTTCCGAAGAAGAAAACATCATGGTCGAATTTGAGATGTCAATTAAGGATGAGCCCCACCCCAACAAGGTATTACAAGAAAAGGTCCTCCCCTGGAGATCTCTAGAGAGTATCCGCACCAAGAGGAGAACGGCCAAGTACAAGAGGAAGATTGCTGCGAGGGAGCAACCCACCATCAACACCAGCGCAACCTCGCCCCTTCGAGACCATCGTACGACATCGACGGGGCTTGAAGAGGACGAGGGACCCGAAGCAACTTCTGAAGTCAACTGGGGAACATCAACAGCTAAGGCAGAGGAGTTGTCTGCGCTACCAGAGGAGAGACTTAAACCAAGAAGGAGGACAGCAGACCGACAAAGACACACCGAAATTGAAGTTCAACCGAGGATTGATTGATTGATTGAAAGTTTTCTGGCATCCTGACATCTAAGGTCATTGACGCCGATACCATTTACTGTATATGAAAATTAAAAGAGAATTCGATTAAAACCATAAAAATTAAGAAGTCATCAAAATAGTTATAGAGTTTTAAGAAGACCTGCTTCTGGAATAAATCTAAAAATTCCGCTCGCATAGTAAGACACATCATGTCCAAGAATCTTGGCAAGGATAAACCTGCCATCCTCACCTCGAGCCTCAAACAGATATCTATTTCTTAAGTTAGTAAAATTAGGGCATTCGGTCAACAAATACCTCACTGTTAAAGGTACTAAGCAGTCCTCGCAGTACGGTTGGTGTTGGCCCTTCAGCAGAAACTCGTGTGTCAACCGTGTGTGACCAATACGGAGACGACAAAGAGTCGTCTCCCATTTTCGGGGAATCATGTTATACCTCCAAGGTGATATGATATTTGTTACTTCCCTCATTTTATTGCCGTCTTGACTGTCCCAGTGCTGTTGCCATTTATCACAAACCAATTTCTTGATGTAAGGTAGGAGATCGTTACATGGAATGGGATACCTCCTTGGTAGCAACTCGGATGCCGCATTCTTCGCCAGTAAATCTGCCTTCTCATTCCCAGACACACCTACATGTGCTGGAACCCAACAAAATCGAACAGTTATACCTTTCCGTCCAATAATAAAAAGCCATTCTAAAATCTTTAAAACTAGAGGGTTACTAGAATTAAAAACTTCTAAAGCTTGAAGAACACTCCTTGCATCACTAAAAATTGTAAAATTACCCTCCTTTTCCAAAGCTATTTTCTCAATAGCGGTTAATATGCCATACAGTTCGGCAGTAAATATGGAAGCTGTTAGAGGAAGTGCACCTCTACAATTAAAATCATTACTATGTACTCCAAATCCAACGCCAGCATCAGATTTGGAGCCATCAGTATATATAAAAGTCGATCCCCTATGTTCTTCGACATGTTCCATAAAAAGAGACCTGGATTCTAAGTCAGTCATATTCTTCTTAACTCCAATAAAGTATTTACAAAAAGATATGTCAGGTAATTTCCATGGAGGCGTTGATGATAACTTGAATGGAAGTACCTTATTTCTAATTATATCCAGACTATTTAAAAATCGTTTCACCCGAAAGCCATAAGGTTGAGGAAATTTTGGGTGCAACTCAAAGTATGATGCGTGTCTTACAAGGCTTGCAGTCTGAAAGGCTAGAGAGCTAGGGAGTCTTTGCATTCTAAACCAATACCGAAGAATGGAAGACATTCGGTAAAGGTCTAGAGGTAACTCTCCAGCATCAACAAGGAGACTTGGGATAGGCGAGGTTTTAAAAGCTCCAGTAGATAATCTAATACCTGCATGATGTATAGAGTCTAATATTTTTAACCGGCTTGGGGTGGCTGAAGAATATACCTCACAACCATAACTAATTTTGGAAAAAATCAAGGCCTTGTATAATTTTAAAATAGTATTGCGGTCTGCCCCCCATGATGTATGGGACAATACTTTTAAGATATTCAGAGCTTCAACACATTTAGCTTTTAGCGCTTTTAGGTGAGAAACCCATGTAAGTCTACAGTCAAATATCAAACCTAAAAATTTGGTTTCCGATACACATGGTATCCGTTGACCTTTAATGTATATATCCGGGTCTGGATGTACTCCCCGGATACGACAAAAATGGACAATGGTAGTTTTACTTGTCGAGAACTTAAATCCATTCATGTCAGCCCACTGGATAATTTTATCAATAGAGAGTTGGATTTTTCTCTCAACCATTGCCATTCTAGTGCCAGCAAATGATATTGAGAGATCATCCACAAATAGTGTTGAGAGAACATCCTGGGGAATGGCTGAGGATATCCCATTAATTGCTAGTGCAAAAATGGTTACACTCAGCACACTACCCTGAGGAACTCCTTCTTCCTGGCACTTACTCTCTGATAGAGTTTCCCCCACTCTCACTTGAAAAACTCTATGTGAAAGAAATGCCTGAATAAATAGTGGCAGCTCTCCTCTCAATCCCAATTCATGAATGGTTTTAAGAATACCATATCTCCATGTGGTATCATATGCCTTTTAAAGGTAAAAAAATACTGTAACATGGTGCTGTTTGGAAGCAAAGGCTTCACAAATAGATGACTCAAGTCGTATCAACACATCAGTCGTTGAGTGCATTTTTCGGAATCCACATTGAATCGGTGATAAAATACCTTTCTTTTCAAGGTACCATATCAGCCTTGCATTGACCATCTTCTCCATGATTTTACATAAACAAGATGTCAATGCAATAGGACGATAGTTTGCTGCTAAAAACTTGTCTTTACCGGGTTTTAAAAAGGCTAAAATAATGGCTAGTTCCCAAACACTTGGGTAGCTATGATCATGCCATATTCTATTAATAATACTTAAAATAAATAGCTTTGTATTAAAATGTACATGTTTAATCATTGCATATGGAATTCCATCGGGTCCAGGGGCTGTATCGTTGCAATGAGCAAGTGCGGAATCAAATTCTCTTTCAGTGAAAGGAGAATTATACGACTCTTCCCTTCTTGTTGCAAAATTTAAAATTTTCTTTTCTTCAGTGCTCCTATACTGGTGACCAGGGGCTCCTTCACACTTGCTGGATACATTTGAAAAATGATTAGCCAGGGCATTGCTAACTTCATTTGCTTCAGTTACATACTGGCCATTCACCTTCAACACTAGTGGTGGGTTGGGGGTGAATTTGCCAGCTATCTTTTTTACTTTCCTCCACACAGAAGATGGTGGTGTTCTACTGTTAATGGAGGAAACAAAAGACATCCATGACTGGCGCCTTGCTTCTTTCATGGCACGACGGAACTGTGCTCTACATTTCTTGTACATAATTAAATTCTCATCAGTTCGGAGTCTACGCAATCGTGTTAGAGATCTTCTTGTGGCTCTGTGGAGTGCAGTTAGTTCTGAAGACCACCACGGGACTGGTCGTCGTTTGAATAATCCTGTTGTTTTGGGAATTGAATTGACTCCTGCTGTATGAAGAGTTCCATTCAGCAGGTCTATGGCATCATCAATACTTTCAAACTGTTCTGCTCTCCCTTCAATTTCACTTAGCTCAGAAAATTTAACCCAGTCTGCCTTGTCTAGATTCCAACGTGGCGATCTTTGCAAAGGTGGACCCTTGTTGGTGTTTATAATGATTGGTGCATGATCACTAGTATGCCAATCATCTAATGTCCTCCAATCAAAATCAAGAAGGCAGTTAGAGCTTGCAATTGAAAGGTCAATGCATGACAAAGTACCTGTCTGAACATGGAAGTGCGTGGGCTCTCCTGTATTAAGGAGCCCCACATCCTCATCCTCCACAATTGATGAGATAATATTGCCCCTTGTGTTGGCCAAAACATCACCCCATAAAGGATGTCTACCATTCATATCTCCCAGTAAGAGAAAAGGTTGAGGGAGTTGTTGAATAACTTCTACTAAATCATCATATAAAATATCATCATTTGGAGGTAAGTACAGAGAGCATATTGTATATTTTCTCCCTATATCAATTTGTACAACAACTGCCTGCAGGGTTGTACGTATAGACATGGGTATTTGGGGAACATCTCGACGAATGTACATGAGACTTCCGCCATGGCTCCCTGCTTGTTGATTATATGGTGTTCTATAGCTAACATACTCTCGAGGACTAGGAGTGTTAGAATCAAGCATACTTTCCTGTAGACATACTATTATGGGGGAATGCTCATGAATTAGGAGCTTAAGTTCTTCATATTTCGCCCTCAAACCCTGACAGTTCCATTGCAAAATGGAGGAGAAAACTATGGATTATTTCTGGAAGACGTCTTGGGTGAGGTCTTCCCATTAGCAGTTTTTAATCTAACATTATTACTTGTAGGTTTCTTCAGAGATGGTCTTGTTATGTTGGGTTTTACGTTGGAGTTTTTCTTTGTATCTTTTTTATATATTTGTTGAGGGGGATGGTGGACCTCAACTTGAATTTCTGATTTATTTAAATTGTCTTCTGGTTGATCGCCAACATCAACAGACAAAACATCATATTTATTTGATGTCATAATTCTAGTATTTCTTATGGAAGGGGGTGAGAGAGATGGAGGTCTCTCTCTTTTACGATTAATAGGTTGCAAGTTACCAGGTTTTTGTACCTTCTCCACTACAGGTACACCTGATAACTTGGTGTCAGGTGGAATCTCCATTAAATCCGGCAAGGATATGGCCTGGGAGAGGTTAGTACTATCCTTTGTAATGGGGGACAAAGGTTTGATAGTGGTGGGCAATGTCTTTTTGTTGATACTCAATGATAAATCTTTAGGAGGAGATGTTCTTGTCTTATGCAGCACTTTATCAATAGATTGTGAATTCCTTTTTCGAGAACTACCTACAGTAGTAGGTGGGTGAGATGATTCCCGAGGAACTTTTTCTCCTGTTTTTAATGTTTTTGCATAAGTATTAGATTTATTTAATAATCTCTTGGCATGCCCCACGCTTACATGTTCAATAATTGATTTATTGAGGGCAGCCTCTTCTAACTTATAAAACTGGCAGCTCCTATCATTAGATTTATGATTAGAGTTGCAGTTTAAGCACCTTGCCTCAAGTGTACAATCCCCATGATAAATTTTGGAGCAAGTATTACAAATTTTTTCATTATTGCAAACTTTGGAAGGATGTCCAAATTTAAAGCAATTATAACATTGCAGTGGCTTCTGCTTAAAAGGTTGAACTCTGATCCTTTCGTTTTCTATGTCTATGTGGAAAGGTACATCAGCATCCTGGAAAGTAAGAACAATCATTGATGTTCCAGGTACTTTATGTACTTTCCACACTGATAGGGGACACATGGCCAATATCTCCTCTTCAGTAAATTCATACAGATCCCTATTAAAAACCACTCCCCTTCCATAGCTAAAGTTTAGATGGGGTTTGATGTCCAATTTTATATCATCATTTACTGTCTTCAAATTAGACAGTATAACAGACTGTGTGTATGACTTGGCCTTTATCAAGAAACTTTTCTTCCCAAATCGAGATATATCTCCAGGTGCGATCGTACCTACCTTCCTCTGAAGAAATTTGCATATCTTGAAATAATTTTCCGTACCTCCTACAGATTGAGCAAGAAGCCACATTGGTGGTTTTGGCTTTCTTTGGGATGGTATATCTGCCTCTATATCTTTATCAGCCCAGGTTGCTGGTCTGTAGACATCCAGATCTTTAGGTGCCCCATCACACAGAGCACCCTTAACATTCATATTACCTACTTTAATATCAACAATGTTACAGCTTGCATTAAATGCTTCCTCGTGACAATTAAATGATAACCAAGATTCCCAATTATCATCTTGAAGTTTCATTCTAATTTCATTTATTGATCCGTAACACTCAAATATTTTATGTAGCACATCATAATTAGCTTCTAAAGGGATTTGGGTAACGTGCAGGACTTTCAGTTTTCCTGTGTTGCCCAAATTACCCTTTTTCCGAGTGTTTAAAGAATAGTCCTTTTTAGTTCCTACGTCGTCAATGGAGTTTTCTTTAAATGAATTGCCAGAGGTCGTCAACAGTGCCGGGGGCGAGTCAGCATATCCAGGGGAGGTGGGGTCATTTTCACAAGATTCCATCATCAAAAAATCACTCTTCTCTCTTCTTTTTTTAAGTTTGATTTACCTGCTTGAGAACATTAAGGCATCACATGTTGGGAAGGAGATTTACACTCTCCACTACCGGCACAGTGAGAGTATACTTCCCAGATGGTCCACTCCATACCCTACCCGAAGGATAGCATCAAAACAGATATAGAGGCACAGGTGTAAGCTGAACCCGCCTGTTAGGACTGAGACCAAGAAACTATGGAATCATCCTCCCCATATCTGTAATGACGGGCTTCCGGCCAAAAGCCGAGAGTCCTACCCCAAGCGTTGGATCCCCCTGGATTCCGAAGACCCAACACTTGAGAATAGTTCCGCCAAAAAGGTCCAAACCATCTTCGGGATGGCTGAGATCATCCAATACTCTCACATATAGCTTTGAGCACAAACACCTCCCAACCATGACACCCTTCCCATTCATCAAAGCAGGCAGCAATACCGGATGTAGAAACATCCGCCCAAGTGGCAATAATAGATGTAGAAACATCCATGCCATAAAAAGAGAAAAAAAATAGTAAACACACATATATATGTAAATATATACACATACATATGGGAAATTTTACTCATAGGGTTGGGACAGCAACATGAAGGAAAGTTTATAATATTAGGAGAAGGTTGAAGCCATATAAAGAGTTAGAAAAAGATGAAAGAGAGAAATTTAGATTCGAACTGGGGGAGCAATTTCCCCAAGTTCGAGAGCCCTCTTGCCCGTCACCAAGTTTCAGCACGGGAATGAAATGCCGTGCTGAAGCTCAATGACTTCATCAAGGCATTCTCTCATTAAGAGGGTTCAACCGAGGACGACAAGGAGCGCGACAACCCCCTGCAACCCAAACGAAGCTGAGGACAATCATGAGATGGATGGAATGAATAGATATTTGGACACCGGAAACAGAACTCAGAGGATCTCGGCAGAAGGTAACAGTGGATCCTCTCCGTCCAGCCCTGACGGAAGTGAGGGATCAGTCTTCCAGTGCAACCGACCATGAAAAATCTGGAAACGTTGTAACATCTGATTGGATTGACGCACTGAAAGACGAAATATTTGGAAGGAGGCCGACGACAAGACCAAGACCCAGAGGAAGCGATGGAAGACAGCAAGATAGACCCATTTCAAGGAAAGTCAGGAAGAGGCAGGAGTTTGCAGTGACTCAACGCGGATGGGCAAAAGATCGTGGCCGCACTGCCCAGAATGCCATCCTGAAGAAAGACCCACTGGCTCAACCGAACCTACCGCCAGGAACGGTTGAATTTTGGACGAATCTGTATAGACGTCCAAGTGAAGCCAGCTCCATCGAGTTCGACGTACCTACAGACCAAAACACCATCATGGAGCCCATTGAAAGATCAGAAGTCGAATGGTGCAAGAAAAAGACAAGTTTGAAGATGTCGCCAGGCCCAGACGGCGTAAGACCAGCTGACTTCAGGGCGACTGAGACGAGGATAATAGCCGAATTCTACAACTACATCCTGCAGTCAAGGCTTTCTACAATAGATTGGGCATGAGGGAAGGCTACCATCCTGCCAAAAAAGGATGTCCCTCAAGAGCCCGGGGACTTCCGCCCTATAACAGTTACATCGATTGTGACACGAGGCTTGCACAAGATACTGGCGAACCGACTGGCGGCGCGGGATCCCTCTTCGGTTAGACAGAAGGGCTTCAAAGCCGAGGAGGGGGTCAGTAGCAACCTAATTTTATTGAAGGAATTAGTCAAGGAGGCAAAGATGGAGCCGAAGAATCTCTAAATCTCCTTCATCGATTTCCAGAAGGCCTTCGACTCCATCAGCCACCCAGCACTTCTGGACACCATAAAAGCTGCTGGCCTTGACACAAGAACGACCCAGTACCTCCAAACCTTCTACCAGAATATCAACACGGAGGTAGCTGGAGTCGAAGTCAACATCACGAGAGGCGTTATGCAAGGGGACCCGCTGTCCCCCTTGTTATTCAACCTTGCCCTCGATCAGGCGCTTAGAAAACTTCCCGAAGGCGTGGGGGCTACGCTTAGGAGAGAAACTATCAGCTACCTAGCGTTCGCCGACGATATCATTGTTGTGGCAACTACAAGAGCAGGTTTGACATCGGCAATCAAGACGTTACTGGACGAAGCAAGCAAGTTGGCCCTGGAGCCTGGCTTAAGGAAGTGTGCCACAGCAGGGATAGTCGGCGACCGCAAAAGAAGATCTTGGTACGTTGATAGTCGCCCGTTTACGTATGGATACAACATCATCCCGGTCAAAAGTCCCGACGGATTTTACAAGTATCTGGGGATTGAAGTCGGGCTTATGGCCAACGTAAACGGAGCAAAGCTGATAGGAAAGGCCAGGACGGAGTTGGGGAATCTTCAAGTGGCGCCGTTGAAACCCCAGCAGAAGTTCTGGTCTTTGAAAAATGTGTTGATACCACGGCTGAAACACATCGCCGTGCATGGGACCCTGAAAAAGTACCACCTAACAACGGTGGACAAGGAGATCAGGAAGTTCGTCAGGAGGTGTCTTCATCTACCTGGCGACACTCCTCTTGGTGCATTCTTGGCGCATTCTATGCTGGTACAGCAGCGGGAGGCCTCGGCATCTACAACTTTGCCGAGGAAGTTCCCAAAAACCTGCATGAATGTTATAGATGACTGACAAGATCCACGGATCCGCTGGTGGCGGGAATAGCTGCTGAGTTAGTCCAACAACATCGGGCCCCTGCTGCCAACGACTGGGGATCACGTCTTTATGAAACAGTTGATGGGTGCGGTCTGAAGGAGGCGCCGTACAGAATGAGGCCCAAATGGCTGGACACTGAAACACGGCTCATGAAAGGGGGTACATTCTGTAATTCTGTCAAACTCAAATTAGGGATACTAACAACCCCGGCCCGGAGTGCTAGAGGCAGGATGCAGAGCAGCCGATGCGACCTTGGCTGCAATGCCCCCGGTACCCTACACCATATTATGCAGACATGTCCAGCGGTCCAGCCATGGAGGATCAGGAGGCACAACAAGATCAAGAGCTTCATTGAGACAAAGGCTAAAGACGCAGGGTACAATAGGTTGAGTGAGCCCCAGATCTCAACGCGACAAGGGCAACCCCGGCCCGGAGTGCTAGAGGCAGGATGCAGAGCAGCCGATGCGACCTTGGCTGCAATGCCCCCGGTACCCTACACCATATTATGCAGACATGTCCAGCGGTCCAGCCATGGAGGATCACGAGGCACAACAAGATCAAGAGCTTCATTGAGACAAAGGCTAAAGACGCAGGGTACAATAGGTTGAGTGAGCCCCAGATCTCAACGCGACAAGGGCTACGTATTCCAGACCTGGTAGTCTGGAAGGACAATGAGGCAATCGTCATCGATTGCCAAGTTAATGCAGATGCGAACGTCAGGTCTCTCGAGTTCTTTGATGCGGCGAAAATCAACAAGTACAACAACACCTGCATCAAGAGCGCCGTACAACAACTGACGGGGACAATCCCCCTAGTGAAGACTGTCACCGGGAACTGGCGGGGGGGGGGGGGGGGGGGTATTGTCCAGAGACCATTAGCCTATGCCAGAGGCTCAAACTGCGGATGAGCGATATGGACCTATTAACGGTCAAAATCTTGGAGGGCGGCTTGTCCATATATGCCAACTATATGGGCATGTCGGGGGGAGGCGACGTCTCCTAGTGTTGTTGGACATGAAGTTTGACCGTCTGACGTTCCTCCGGGGAGAATAAGAACTGGAACTCCTCGTTGAGTGGAGATGGTCGCCGGGAGAGTTTGTGGCGAAAGTTCTGTAAATATCTGCGTGTTCGCCGCAACTTTATTAGGTTAAGGCTAGTAATAAGGAATTAGGGACAAATATCTACCAGGTTCCTTAAGTAAATACCTACTAAACTTGCAAACTCAATCCTAGCAAGTGTAGGAAAGGAACCTAACCTTGAGGAGCTAGAAAGGTACCAGCTGGTCTAGGTAGGACGATGATTAGTTAGTTAGGCGAGAGCTCTCAGTTAGGGTTAGGTGAAAAAAAAAAAAAAAAGGCAAATGCCTCGTCATCTTATTAGTGACGCGCATGAATAGATTAACGAGATTCCCACTGTCCCTACCTACTATCTAGCGAACCCACAGGCAGGGGAACGGGCCTGCACACAACAGCGGGGAAAGAAGACCCTGTTGAGCTTGACTCTAGTCTGATATTGTAGAGAGACATCAGAGGTGTAGCATAGGTGGGAGGTCTTGGCATTCGTGCCATGGCCGACAGTGAAATACCACTACTCTGATCGTTTCTCTACTTACTCGGTGAAGTGGAACCGGAGCCTGGCTCCCAAGGTGGGCCAGTGTCTCTGAGATTCTAGCTCCAAGCTGTTTACGGTGCGGGCCGTCCGTGGCCGAGCTCTCCGGAACGAGGCGGCGGCGGCCCGCGGTGGGCGTGCGCTCCCGATGGCGATCCTGGCCGAGGACAGTATCAGGTGGGGAGTTTGACTGGGGCGGTACATCTGTCAAATGGTAACGCAGGTGTCCCAAGGCTACCTCAGCGAGGACAGAAACCTCGCATAGAGTAAAAGAGCAAAAGCTAGCCTGATCCTGATTTTCAGTACGAATACGGGCTGCGAAAGCACGGTCTATCGATCCTTTTGACCTTTTAAGAGTTTTAAGCAAGAGGTGTCAGAAAAGTTACCACAGGGATAACTGGCTTGTGGCGGCCAAGCGTTCATAGCGACGTCGCTTTTTGATCCTTCGATGTCGGCTCTTCCTATCATTGTGAAGCAGAAATTACCAAGTGTTGGATTGTTCACCCGTCAATAGGGAACGCGAGCAGGGTTTAGACCGTCGCGAGACAGGTTAGTTTTACCCTACTGTTGTTGCGCGCGTCGTTGCGATAGCAGTCTTGTTCAGTACGAGAGGAACCGCAGGACCAGGCCGCTGGTGTCGCTCCTGGCGGAGACGCCAAGGGAGCGGGGCTACGCCCGCCGGATTTACGTCTGAACGCCTCTATGACGGAATCCGGGCTTGAGTTAGCAACGATAGGACGTATTGTGCGGAGCGCTGGGAACCGGCCGAAAGATACGGACCTGGCCGCCGCGCCACCGACCCGGCTGGTTCATCCAAGCCAGTCCGAAGGAGAGTGCCTTTGCAAAGAGAGAAAGTCATTTGGGAGGTTGTCGCGCCATGCTCGGCGGCAAGTATGACGACTACGGCCCTCCCCCTCTCTCTAATGGAGATCATCCCACGGCCCAGTGCGCCGTACGGCAAACCACCTCAACTCGACTTGCGTAGAAAGTCAGGGTGTCGTAAGGGGTAGAGCAGCGAGCAATCCCATATAAGCTGCGATCCTCTTAGACCCTGCATTGCCCGGCTCACGGTATTATCTTGTTCGTCGCGGGCGACTGCCAGTGGTGATGGTGGTGGCAGCAGCGGCAGCTTGGCCTACTCGCCACCGCCTCCTTCCCGCCGGATGTTTTGCTGCGCAATTTTCTTGTGCTTTAAGGACACCTCAGTGTCCCCTACCTCCGAGTTGAGGGTGTTGTCCGGAGTCGCCGGGTCAAGCCACTAGGCCAGAACCAGCCGCAGCCCCTGCACCCCTACCTCTATAACCCAGCGCTTTGCTCGCTTTAAACTAGGAAGAGGTGGTACAGATGCGGACGAGGAGCTGCGGCTGCAGTCTAGTGGCTAGGCGGGGCGTCCCAACAGGGGGAAGCTAAGTTTGCGATAGCAAGCATTCGCGTCGGCCGACTTGTGAGGCTGACAATTTACTTTTTAAGTTGGCCCAGTCAGTCAGTGGCTGTGGCGTGCTCCAAGCCATTCGGTTCTGCGCGATATAACAGTCATGAAGGAGGTGCCAGGGACGGGAATGCACTCCCGCACCCATCGGCGGCATGGTCTCTGGGTGCTGTGCTGAGCCAGCCAGCCAGAGAGACAAGACTCTTGGCAGTGTCCTAGACGTTGCGGAGGTCCGGGCAGCGCGCACGCAAGCTGTGCCAAAGTGGCCGTGGCTATAGCCGAGAGAGGGCTATTGGTTGGTTAGCGCTAAACCCCCTTATTTCTGGGATTCATGTAGGGCAGTGCAATAGCACATGCTCAATGCAGCATGAAGAGCCCAAATTTCCTTTGCGAGAGAATGTATTGTGGTTGAGTCTGCGACTCTATGTTCCCCTGGGCCGAATCCTTAGCAACAACTGCAGATGTTGCTGCAGCAACACTTGCAATAGGAAGTGCAATAGTGCTTTTGTGAGAGAAGGCAGTGTACGTTCTAAGTTGCTGTGTGCTTGCAGATGTAGGGCTTTGTGGTCTCAAGTCCGTCTGTCAAAACCCGGAACAACAAAGGCTGCAGTAGAACCGGCTTTGTGAGGCAAGTTGTTGTACATAGAGCTGTGTGCTCTTGTCATGGAGGCCTGGAAGCGAGAGCAATCCAGTGCTTAGTGATGTCTAATCCTGGAAGTTGTCCCTAACTGAACCCATGAGCAGCACCAAAAGTATGGTCGCCTTTGCGGCAGAAGTCTATGTGCTGGAAGGTATGTGCTCTTAGTAGTAGGTATCATGAGTGGTAGTTTGGATCCTTGAAGACTGATAGGATGTGCCCCTGGTTAGGCACCCCAGTCTGAAGTCTCAGCGACTACTATTGCAGCAGCAGCTGCAGTTTGAAGCGCACGAGTGCTTTCGAGAGAGAGAGAATGAATGATTTAAAGTTTTCAGGCATCCTGACATCTAAGGTCATTGACGCCGGTAACATTTAATTTATGTATACAAAAATAAAAAATGAAGCAAAATAAAAAATTAAAGAGTATTCAATTAAAATCATAAAAATTGAATGTCATAAAAGTTAAATATTTTTCAGAAGACCTGCTTCTGAAAGAAATCTAAAAATGCCACTTGCATGGTAGGACACATCATTTCCAAGAATCTTGGCAAGGATGAACCTGCCACCCTCACCTCGAGCCTCAAACAAATATCTATTCCGCAAGTTGTTATAATTGGGGCATTCGGTCAACAAATGCCTTACTGTTTAGAGGTACCAAACAGTTGTCACAATACGGTTGGAGTTGGCCCTTCAGCAGAAACTCGTGTGTCAACCGAGTGTGACCAATACGGAGACGACAAAGAGACGTCTCCCATTTTCGGGGCATCATATTATACCTCCAAGGAGATATGTCATTTGTTACTTCCCTCATTTTATTGCCATCTTGAATGAATGAATGATTTAAAGTTTTCAGGCATCCTGACATCTAAGGTCATTGACGCCGGTAACATTTAATTTATGTATACGAAAATAAAAAATGAAACAAAATAAAAAATTAAAGAGTATTCAATTAAAATCATAAAAATTGAATGTCATAAAAGTTAAATATTTTTCAGAAGACCTGCTTCTGAAAGAAATCTAAAAATGCCACTTGCATGGTAGGACACATCATTTCCAAGAATCTTGGCAAGGATGAACCTGCCACCCTCACCTCGAGCCTCAAACAAATATCTATTCCGCAAGATGTTATAATTGGGGCATTCGGTCAACAAATGCCTTACTGTTAGAGGTACCAAACAGTTGTCACAATACGGTTGGTGTTGGCCCTTCAGCAGAAACTCGTGTGTCAACCGAGTGTGACCAATACGGAGACGACAAAGAGACGTCTCCCATTTTCGGGGCATCATATTACACCTCCAAGGAGATATGTCATTTGTTACTTCCCTCATTTTATTGCCATCTTGACTATCCCATTGCTGTTGCCATTTATTGCAAACCAATTTCTTGATGTCAGGTAAGAAATCATTACAGGGAATGGGATACCTTCTTGGCAGCAACTCGGATGCAGCCTCCTTAGCCAGTGAATCTGCCTTCTCATTCCCAGACACACCTACATGTGCTGGAACCCAACAAAATTGAACTGTTATACCTCTCCGTCCAATAAGGAAAAGCCATTCTAAAATCTTTAAAACTAGAGGGTTATTAGAATTAAAAACTTCCATAGCTTGAAGGACACTCCTTGCATCACTAAAAATTGTAAAATTACCCTCCTTCTCCAACGCTATTTTCTCAATAGCAGTTAATATGCCAGTAAATATGGAAGCGGTCAGAGGAAGTGCACCTCTACAATTAAAACCATTACTATGTACTCCAAATCCAACGCCAGCATCAGATTTGGAGCCATCAGTATAGATATAAGTTGATCCTCTATGTTCTTTAACATGTTCATTAAAAAGAGACCTGGCTTCTAGGTCTGACATATTTATCTCCAATAAAATATTTACAAAGAGATATCTCTGGTAACTTCCATGGCGGCGCTGATGATACCTTGAATGGAAGTACCTTATTTCTAATTATATCCAGACTATTTAATAATCGTTTCACCCGAAAGCCATAAGGTTGAGGAGATTTTGGGTGCAACTCAAAGTATGATGCGTGTCTTACAAGGCTTGCAGTCTGAAAGGCTAGAGAGCTAGGGAGTCTTTGCAATCTAAACCAATACCGAAGAATGGAAGACATTCGGTAAAGGTCTAGAGGTAACTCTCCAGCATCAACAAGGAGACTTGAGATAGGCGAGGTTTTAAAAGCTCCAGTAGGTAATCTAATACCTGCATGATGTATCGAGTCTAATATTTTTAACCGGCTTGGGGTGGCTGAAGAATATACCTCACAACCATAACTAATTTTGGAAAAAATCAAGGCCTTGTATAATTTTAAAATAGTATTGCGGTCTGCCCCCCATGATGTATGGGACAATACTTTTAAGATATTCAGAGCTTCAACACATTTAGCTTTTAGCACTTTTAGGTGAGAAACCCATGTAAGTCTACAGTCAAATATCAAACCTAAAAATTTGGTTTCCGATACACATGGTATCCGTTGACCTTTAATGTATATATCCGGGTCTGGATGTACTCCCCGGATACGACAAAAATGGACAATGGTAGTTTTACTTGTCGAGAACTTAAATCCATTCATGTCAGCCCACTGGATAATTTTATCAATAGAGAGTTGGATTTTTCTCTCAACCATTGCCATTCTAGTGCCAGCAAATGATATTGAGAGATCATCCACAAATAATGTTGAGAGAACATCCTGGGGAATGGCTGAGGATATCCCATTAATTGCTAGTGCAAAAAGGGTTACACTCAGCACACTACCCTGAGGAACTCCTTCTTCCTGGCACTTACTCTTTGATAGAGTTTCCTCCACTCTCACTTGAAAACTCTACGTGAAAGAAATGCCTGAATAAATAGTGGCAGCTCTCCTCTCAATCCCAATTCATGAATGGTTTTAAGAATACCATATCTCCATGTGGTATCATATGCCTTTTCAAGTTCAAAAAATACTGTAACATGGTGCTGTTTGGAAGCAAAGGCTTCACAAATAGAAGACTCTAGTCGTATCAACACATCAGTCGTTGAGTGCATTTTTCGGAATCCACATTGAATCGGTGATAAAATACCTTTCTTTTCAAGGTACCATATCAGCCTTGCATTGACCATCTTCTCCATGATTTTACATAAACAAGATGTCAATGCAATAGGACGATAGTTTGCTGCTAAAAACTTGTCTTTACCGGGTTTTAAAAAGGCTAAAATAATGGCTAGTTCCCAAACACTTGGGTAGCTATGATCATGCCATATTCTATTAATAATGCTTAAAATAAATAGCTTTGTATTAAAATGTACATGTTTAATCATTGCATATGGAATTCCATCGGGTCCAGGGGCTGTATCGTTGCAATGAGCAAGTGCAGAATCAAATTCTCTTTCAGTGAAAGGAGAATTATACGACTCTTCCCTTCTTGTTGCAAAATTTAAAATTTTCTTTTCTTCAGTGCTCCTATACTGGTGACCAGGGGCTCCTTCACACTTGCTGGATACATTTGAAAAATGATTAGCCAGGGAATTGCTAACTTCATTTGCTTCATTTACATACTGGCAGTGCTTCCTTGGAAACTGTGAGAAGGTTAAATTTGTTCCTCGGTGCTGCCCCCATGTGAACGCTTGAGCAAGCACCCAGAATACCGCCGGATTTGCGAGCCAAGAAGGGTTGCTGTGAGGTGTATGCACTTGGTAGTTGTTTGCACGAGTGGAACTTTGGATGCTGTGGATTTTCCCCAGTCTGCTGTTGCTGCAGCAGCAGCAACAGCAGCAGCAGCTTGAAGAGCATGATCGCCTTTGAGAGAGAAGGCAGTGCTTTCTTGGTAACTGTGAAAAGGCTGGTTCCTCAGTCTTGCCCCCATGTGAACCCTCGAGCAAGCACCAGGAGTACGGTCGGCTCTGCGAGACCAGTCGACGTGCTGTCAGGCGTGTGTTCTTGGTAGTAGTTTGCGCGAGTGGGACTTTGGAACTCTGAGGACTGTGATAGTATGTGAGCCTGTGGACTTGCCCCAGTCAGAAGCCTTAGTGAGTACTGTAGCAGCAGCAGCAGCAGCAGCAGCAGTTTGAAGAGCACAATTGCCTTTGAGAGAGAAGGCAGTGCTTCCTTGGAAACTGTGAGAAGGCTGGATCCTCTGTCTGGGCCCCGTCTGAACCCAGAGCAGCAGCAGCAGCACGATCTCCTGTGCAACATGAGCCAGCGTGTGTACAGCTGTATGCTCTTGATAGTACGTCGCTGGGCTGGGACTTAGGAGCCATGGAAACTGTGAGAAGGAAGGTTGGTGCCTCAGGCCTGCCTCCGTCTGAACCCAGAGCAGCAGCAGCACATACACCCGTGCAGCAGTGTGGCTTTGGAAGTAGGTCGTGCGGGTGGGACTTTGGAGCCATGGAAACTGTGAGAAGGAAGGTTGGAGCCTCAGGCCTGCCTCCGTCCGGCACATACACCCGTGCAGCAGTGTGGCTTCGGTAGTAGGTCAGTTGTGTGCAGATAAGAGTGCAGATAAGACTTAGGGACCATGGAAACTGTGAGAAGTTGTTTTTTTTCAAGTGGGCACAGGAAGGGACAGTGAGATTCTTCTTCTTTTCTTCTTCTTTTTCTTGTTGTTGTTGTTGTTGTTCATAAGCAACACCTGCTTGTCGAATGATAATGCATAGGTTGATCTTATTTGCCACAAAGCTCTGATTACTGTACACTATTTTACAAATATTATTCCAGGTATGACTAGCTCTTGTTTCTTCCTCATAAGTAAAACCTGCTTGTCAAACGATAATGCAGAAGTAAATCTTACGTCACAAAATTCTCTGAATACTGTACACTATTTTACAAATGTTATTCTACATATGACTAGCCCTAGCCTCTTCTTCATGAGCAACACCTGTTTTTTCATAATGAACACGTGTACACTATTTTTCTAGCCTCTTCTTCATAAGAAACACCTGTTTATATAATGAACACCTGTACACTATTTTACAAAGGTTATTCCTGCAACACCTGTTTTTTTCATAATGAACACTTGCACAATATTTTACAAATGTTATTCCTGCAATACCTGTTTTTTTCATAATGAACGCCTGTACAGTAATAAATAGTAATGATACATAATAAAAAATAATAAATAATTGATAAATAAATAATAAATAATAGATAATTATGATAAATAATAAATAATAAAAAATGATAAAAACCAATAATAATAAATAATGATAATACTAAATAAGAATAAATAACAATAAATAATAATAATTAATAAATAACAAATAAGAATATATAACAATAATTAATCATAATTAATAAATAAAAAATAAAAAACAATAATAATGAATTATAATGAATAATAATAAAAAATAATTAATAATAATAATGAATGAATAAGTATCTATACGAAATTTTTCATTTTTGTGGCTGAGGGCTTGATAAAACCAGGGCAAACAGTGAGAAAACCAAATGCTTCCCTGGTATTCAATGTAGATTCCCTTGTTGTAAGCATGCAGAGCCCCAGAACTGAAAGAAACACAGACCATATCAGGGGAAGAGAGCTTGTGAACTTGTGGAAGTTTGGGAGAAAATTTTGAGAAACAAGAGGTGTCCTGCTTTTTGTGTAGAAATGGCGTGGAGAGAGCAGTGTATCTGTTGGCGAGAGTGGCCCTTTGGTTGGTGGTAATGTCCATTGCTCCTAGTAGTTGTGGCCATGTGGAATCCTTGGTGAGGGTTGCACATCCTAGGATCTGAGAGAAAAACATGGACCATACCAGGGACCAATGGCTTGTTGTGGCGAAGGTGAGGGGTGCCTGGTCCTGTGGTTTAGTGTGGGGTGTGTGTGTGTATGCCTCGTGAGAGGTACAACAGGTCCACTGTTGTGGCCCGAATAACGGTAAGGTCGTGGAGTCAGTGCCAAGTCTCTCGTTAGCCTTGGCAGGCAGACTGTGGTTACCGCAGCTGCTGATGGCTCCCCATGCGACCGGTGGCAACTGAGCGTCGAATTCGTTCCCTTGTCCGAGCGAGGGTTGACAATGTAGGAGAGCGATGCGGGGGGGGGGGGCCCTTGCGAGAGAGGCCCTCCCCTGTGTCGTGTCTCTGAGAATGAGAGGTGGATCTGGTTTAGCTCTGCTCAGACCAGCCAGCGATGAGACAATGTTTTTGTCGCTGGCCAGCAGAGTAGAGTTGACTGGCCTCCTGTTGGAAAGTACTTAGAACTTGTGGCAATGAAGGGTTCCGCTTTGCTTGAGAGAGAGCAGCAGCCCCTTGATTCAGAGAAAGGAGAGCGATGGAAATAGGCCGGGCTCCTGCCTGACCCGTGTCCGAACTCACCCGTAGTAGCTCTGCAGCGGCAGCGGCAGCAGCAGCCGTCTCGTCTTTGCGAGAGAAGGCGGAGGCGACGGGATGCAGTAGGACGCGATCTTTGGGACGTGGATCCCGGCCTTTAAAGAGAAAGATTAAGTAAGCAAACTACCTGGTTGATCCTGCCAGTAGTCATATGCTTGTCTCAAAGATTAAGCCATGCATGTGTCAGTACAGGCCGCTCTAAGGCGAAACCGCGAAGGGCTCATTAAATCAGTTATCATTTATTTGATCCAAACCTACTACACGGATAACCCTGGTAATTCTAGAGCTAGTACGTGACCATTACAACTCCGACTGGAAGGGAGGAGTGCTTTTATTAGTTGAAAACCAAGCGGGCCTTGGTCCGTTCAGTTTGCTGTGATGACTCTGAATAACTTTGTGCAGAGGGCACGGTCTCCGCACCGGCTCCGTATCTTTCGAGTTTCTGCCTCATCATGCTGTGGATTGTAGGCCATGCGCCTACAGTGGCTGTTACGGGTGACGGAGAATCAGGGTTCGATTCCGGAGAGGGAGCCTGAGAAACGGCTACCAAATCCAAGGAAGGCAGCAGGCACGCAAATTACCCAATCCCAGCTCTGGGAGGTAGTGACGAAAAATAACAATGCGGGACTCTTCCGAGTCTGCGTAATTGGAATGAGCACACTTTAAATCCTTTAGCAACAACCAATTGGAGGGCAAGTCTGGTGCTAGCAGCCGCGGTAATTCCAGCTCCAATAGCGTATATTAAAGTTGTTGCGGTTAAAAAGCTCGTAGTTCGAGCTCAGTTCCGGACTGGCTGGGGAGGTCACCGCCCGGTGCTTCCCCGTCAGGCTCCGAACAGCTTCCGTGAGTGGAAGCCAAGCCGGTTCTGCCGGGGTGCTCTTCACCGAGTGTCCCGCGCGGCCGGCCAGTTCACCTTGAATAAATGAGAGTGCTCAAAGCAGGCTACTCTCGAATACAATGCCCGAATGTTACCTGCATGGAATGATGGAAGATAATCTCGGTTCCATTTTCTTGGTGGTGGGAGCCAGAGGTAATGATAAAGAGGGACTGTCGGGGGCATCCGTACTACGACGCGAGAGGTGAAATTCAGTGACCGTCATAGGACGAACAACAGCGAAAGCATTTGCCAAGAATGTCTTCGTTGATCAAGAACGAAAGTTAGAGGATCGAAGGCGATCAGGTACCGCCCTAGTTCTAACCCTAAACGATGCTGACTAGCAATTCGCCGTCGTTATTCCCATGACGTGGCGAGACGCCCCCCGGAAACCTCAAGTCTTTGGGTTCCGGGGGTAGTATGGTTGCAAAACTGAAACAAAGGAATTGACGGAAGGGCACCACCAGGAGTGGAGCCTGCGGCTTATTTTGACTCAACACAGGAAACCTCACCAGGCCCGGACACCAGAAGGATTGACAGATTAAGAGCTCTTTCTCGATTTGGTGGGTGGTGGTGCATGGCCATTCTTAGTTGGTGGAGTGATTTGTCTGGTTAATTCTGGTAACGAACGAGACTCTGGCCTACTAAATAGTGGACGGGCGTTTTGGTGCATGGGCCCCTTTCGACACAGTCTTCTTAGAGGGATGAGCAGCGAGTATAGCTGCAGGAGATTGAGCAATAACAGGTCTGTGATGCCCTTAGATGTCCTGGGCCGCACGCGCGCTACACTGAATGGGTTAGCGGGTTGTCCTTCTCCGAGAGGAGCGGGAAATCGCGTGAAAACCATTCGTGATAGGGATTGGGGCTTGCAATTGTTTCCCATGAACGAGGAATTCCCAGTAAGCGCAAGTCGTCACCTTGCGTTGATTAAGTCCCTGCCCTTTGTACACACCGCCCGTCGCTACTACCGATTGAATGATTTAGTGAGGCCTTCGGACTGGCGGTCTTGGAATGGGGCGGCGGGTTTCTCCCAGCAATGAGATTCCGCCGACTCGCCTGGACGGGCCAGAAAGATGTCCAAACTTGATCATTTAGAGGAAGTAAAAGTCGTAACAAGGTTTCCGTAGGTGAACCTGCGGAAGGATCATTACTGATGGATGGCTCGGCTGTGCTGCCCTGGGGCGCTAGGAGCCAGATGGAGAGCTAGTGTGGGGCTCTAGAGGTGGTTTTTGGTGGAGGGGGGCAGTCAGTACAAAGACGTCTCGAGGGCTGTGGAGCCACTGTCGTCCGTGTCGCCAGAGAGAAGGAAGAGGCGGCGGCGCGGTGCGGCACGCTTTAGGCGGGGTTACGCCGCTGGCCAGAGACGACGTCGAGTACTACTGTCTCCGTAGTGATGACGGTCGGAAAGAGAGAGAGGCACGACCGTCGGAGAAGGGCCTGCCGCGCTGGCATGTCCGTGGCGGGCCGTGATGGAAGTCACGCTTAGCCCATATTTTTGTAATAATTTCCAATTTGAACAACTTCTAATGGTGGATCCCTTGGCTCGTGGGTCGATGAAGACCGCAGCAAAATGCGTGTCGGCATGTGAATCGTAAGATTATGAGATGCATCGACCAGTTGAACGCACATTGCGGCGAGGGCACTGACCAGTGTCTTCGCCACTCCCGGACAAGTGTCTGTTAAGCATCCGTCCCGGTGAAGGGTATTGCTGCGGCAGGCCCCGGCTGGCAGCGGCGCCGAGTGTGCGGCCCCCGGAGAGAAGGGGGCCGGCCGGAGGCGCGCGCCGCTGGAAGGGGCGGCCGCGGCTACCGTGAGCCGTGGCGAGATGGGGATGTCGGGCCGCCGCCCACTATTTTTGTGGGCTGGCGGTCCGTTCCCTCAAGTGTGAAATGTCGCCGTGTCCCTGGACTGGGCCCCGTTGCTGCTGCTGCTGTCCGGCTGGCTGTTCCCAGCTGGCGGCGGCGGCGCGGTGGCCTGGTGTCTGGGACTACGGTGGACAATCATGCTCTCAGATGAAGAGAAGCAGAGGCCATCCAGGGTACCTATCCTGAGTGCCTAAGCAGCGTTCGGGTCTTGTCCCGGGTCGTGTTTCGTGGCTTCGTGAGAAGGAAGCAACATCTGTTTGAGTGCCGGGCTCGCGGCCAGCTCCTCCTGCCATCTGTGTCTGTGCGAGAGCAGAAGATGGAAGGACGAAGGGCCGGGGCCGCTGGTGCACTCGGGCGGGTGACGAGACTGGCCTCATCCCGAGAGAGAGCAGTGGGTCGAAGAGAATCATTTTCTTTCGAGCGCTGCTGGGAGGGACCCCGTCCGTTGGTGCGAGGGAGGAAGGAAGGAAGGAAGGAAGCAACGAAGGTGAGCTGTTGTCCGAAGGACAAAGCGGGAGAGAGAGCCTTTTGATGAACGGTGCTGCCCTTGAGAGAGAGGGTGCCGTCGACACGGAGAAGCAAGCAGGTGGCGCAGCAGCAGTGAGTAGTAAAGCAGATACGGCTACCGCCGCCCCTGTGCTGCCCTGGGGAGCGGTCACTGCCGGACGGACGGAGTCCTTGCGAGAGAGGACGACGACGTCGGTCTAGCTGCTCTGCCTGCCGCAACGGCCGGCGGGAGTTGGGGCGCAGGCCGAGGACTTGGCGTAGTGCGGCCCGGGGCACAGGGGGCTCTCGGGCTCCCTCAACCCATGGTCCGCCGCCAAGTACCTGAGAGCGCAGCCGTTGGGACCCGAAAGATGGTGAACTATGCCTGGCGTGGACGAAGCCAGAGGAAACTCTGGTGCAGGTCCGAAGCAGTTCTGACGTGCAAATCGATTGTCAGAGCTGGGTATAGGGGCGAAAGACTAATCGAACCATCTAGTAGCTGGTTCCCTCCGAAGTTTCCCTCAGGATAGCTGGCATTCGGAGAGTTGAGTTTCATCCGGTAAAGCAAATGATTAGAGGCCTTGGTGGTGCAATGCCGTCAACCTATTCTCAAACTTTAAATGGGTGAGACGTGGAGCTTGCTTGAGATGTGAAGCTCTATGATGCAAAGAATCACAGTGCCTAGTGGGCCACTTTTGGTAAGCAGAACTGGCGCTGTGGGATGAACCAAACGTACGAGTTAAGGGGCCTAAAGGAATGCTAATGTAGACACTACGAAAAGGTGTTGGTTGCTATAGACAGCAGGGCGGTGGCCATGGAAGTTGGAATCCGCTAAGGAGTGTGTAACAACTCACCTGCCGAAGAAACTAGCCCTTAAAATGGTATGGCGCTCAAGCATTCTCCCGATACTCGGCCGCCTGGGCACTGTTTTTGGCGCTGAGAGAGGCGCTATGGAAGCCCCGGCGAGTTGGAGGGTCGCAGCGGTGAGCGTCGAAGGGACTCGGCGTGAGCCGGACTGGAGCCGCCGCTGGTGCAGATCTTGGTGGTAGTAGCAAATAATCAAGAGAGAGCCTCGTTGGCTGATGTGGAGAAGGGTTCCATGTCAACATCAGTTGAACATGGGTGAGTCAGGCCTAAGCCCAAGGATAAAGTTCCTGTGTCCCATGTGATCCCAGGCCTCTAAACGGAGAGAATAATGTTTAGTAGGTGTTACCTGCTGGCTGGCAGCGTGTGCCGGTGGCCGCGGGTCTGAGCGAGAGAGAGACGAAGCGAAGAGACCCGCGCCGCGGCGCTCCTCCACCAGCGAGGGACCGACTTGTCATCGTAATAGATACTATGAGCTGGAAGGGATGCAGTGGCGAAAGGGAATACGGTAATGATTCCATGACCTGTGTTCGGACGGGCCCGGTGTCTTCCTTTGAGGTGGAAGCCGGGTCAAGTGTGTGACGATTCCTGGCAACGGGATCTGGCTTGTGTCCACTGGCATCTGATCCGGGGGAGAGTTTTTTTTCTGTTTTAGGCCCCGTGATCCCCGGAAATCCTATGAAGCGAGAAGGGGGTGATGGTATAGCAAACCACACGGTGGCCGTAGAGCGACACAGTTCTTGTGTCGTCCCGTGCACCAACGCCAGTCCGTGAAAGATGCAAGTGAGGAAGTCACACGGGTCGGAGTCCGGGGTGGGTGCGGGTGAATGGCCCTCGTGGTCGGCGCCCCGCTCGCCCGTGGTGACCCTGTTTCGACACAGACTGTACCCATCTCCGCATCAGGTCTCCGAGGTTTGGAGCCTTAGTTGATAGATGAATGTGGGTAAGGGAAATCGGCAATTTTGATCCATAACTTAGAGACAAGGATTGGCTCTGAGGGTCGGGCCAGTCGGGCCTTTCCATGAAGCGGGTGCGGGGTGTCTCGGGGGGCAGGACTGGGCGAGGTCTTGTCGGTCGGCTTCGGCGTGCCGGAGGACCGAGCTCGGACCTCGCTGACCGGGTGCCCTTCCGCGGAACGGGCAAGGTTCTGCAAAGTATAATTGCGTCGAGACTTGGGGCGGAGCGCGGCTCTCGGGCCGTGCGAGGCCCCAGACGGAGACGTGTATATATTACTCCGGCTGGCAGCCTAGCGACCAGCTCAGAACTGGCACGGACACGGGCAATCCGACTGTTTAATTAAAACAAAGCATCGCGATGGTTATGGCTGATGATGACGCGGTGTGATTTCTGCCCAGTGCTCTGAATGTCAAAGTGAAGAGATTCAACCAAGCGCGGGTAAACGGCGGGAGTAACTATGACTCGGCAAAGACGACGCGTTCGCTGACTCCGAGCCGCTACGAGTTATAGATTACTAGCGATCCACCTCCTTGTGGTACCTGCCGGAAACCCAGTTATGGGTCCAACGGATCGCATGGAGGACTCAACCCGCCCAGCTTCTCCTTCGGGGGGAGCAGTGGGTCGCTCCACCCCTTCCCAGGGGACAAACCGGCGATTTGGTTAACCCTTCGCCAACAGGGGTGCTCAAAATCAGAACACTCCTGTCGCCGGCACTATCGCTAGCATAGTGAACGGGCTTAACATCCCAGCCCAAGGCATCGTCGATGCAGCTACAGTCAGTCCAATCTGCCCAACTTGTTTGAGGCAGTTCAAGTCCTACGCAGGCAGGCGTCTGCACGAAAGACGGGCACATGCCCAAACCTATCATGAGGGACAAGTTAAGCGCCTTGAAGACCGGCGCAATACGCCCTGGTCCCTAGAAGAAATAAGGATGATGGCCGAGTTTGAAGTGTCCAACTACGGCCACCCTTTCATAAACCAACAAATAAGCAAGTGCGTACTGTCAGGAAGGTCGACTGACAGTATAAATGGTAAAAGAAAGTCTCAACAATACCGAGACTTACTAAAAGACCTGTTGGTGAAGCAGGAGTACAAGGAGAAACCGATTTTGTCTATCGTGCCAGTCGGGAGCCACCGGGAGAGCCATGTGGGGGGCAAACTCAGTTGGACTTCCGACGACGAGAACTCGATGATCGAGTTCGAAATGGCACACAAGAATGATCCCCACATAAACAAGACGATTCAGAAAATGGTCCTTCCTTGGCGGACGCTTGAAAGCATCCGGACAAAGAGAAGGACCATTAAATATAAAGAAAAGGTCGCAGCAAATGCACAGCCCAAGACCTCCACCCAATGTGCAATGCCTCCCCTCAGAGATTGCAGGGTCAATCTGACCCGAATCCGAGTGGATGGCAGGATGCTTGCGGCCTCTATTGTCCCAAATACTGAAGCCCAGGATGGAATGAATGAGTATTATGACTCCATGGCTGGAACCTCTCCCATCCGGGTTCCAGACCATGGAGGGTCTCCCCCGTCCAGCCCAGACTGGAGCGATGGATCTCAATCCTCCAGCGAGAGTGCTGGTAGTTCATCAGAAGAGGAAGTCACTGCGGAGGATGTCAACTCGCTGAAGGATGAGATATTTGGTAGGAGACCAAATAATATGAATCGGATTAACAGAAGAGCAGGTCAACAGCAGAACAGTAATGTGCCTCGAAGTGTTAGGAAGAGGGGAAAATATGCGGCGACGCAGAGGGCATGGGATAAGAACAGAAGTCGCGTCGCACAGAAAGCCATCCTAGGCAAAGACCCTCTTGCTAGCCCATCCCTTCCGCCCGGGACAGTTGAGTTTTGGACCTCCCTATTCGGGACACCAAGCCAGGCTAGCACAATCTATTATGACCCGCCAACCCAGTTATGCACCATCTTGGACCCCATCACTATTGATGATGTAGAATGGTGCAAAAGAGAGACCAATTTAAAAACGTCGCCGGGCCCAGACGGCATAAGAGCTGCCGATTTTAGAGCGTCGGCAAGTCAACAGATCATGAATCTGTATAACCTGATCATTGGACACCGAATTGTGACCCGGGATTGGGCAAAAGGGCGAACAACCCTATTGCCCAAGAAGGATGTCCCCCTAAAGGCCGGGGACTTCCGCCCAATTACAGTGACGTCCGTGGCAACACGAGGGTTGCACAAGATCCTAACAAAGCGCCTGGCAGAGCGCATCCCCTCTTCAGTTCGACAAAAAGGGTTCAAGGCTGAGGAGGGGGTAAGTAGCAACCTCATCCTACTTAAGGAGTTAATCAAAGAGGCCAAACGTGAGTCGGAGAGCCTTTTCATAGCCTTTATTGACTTTAAAAAGGCCTTTGCCTCCGTCTACCATCCAGCTCTCCTCGATACTCTGAGAGCTGCTGATCTCGACAGGAATTCGATCCAGTACCTCACCAACCTCTACTCTAGTATCAGCACGGAGGTAGCTGGACTCGATGTAGACATAACAAGGGGCGTAATGCAGGGGGATCCTCTATCTCCCTTGCTATTCAATCTTGCCCTAGACCAAGCACTTGCAAAGCTCCCCGAAGGAGCAGGGGCAACGCTGAGAGGGGAGACTATTAAGTATTTGGCGTTTGCAGATGATATTGTTGTTGTGGCACAGACGAGAGCAGGTTTGTCATCTTCGGTGTCCAGATTACTGGATGAGTCGGCAAAGCTTGGCCTCGAGCCTGGCTTAGGGAAGTGTGCCACAGCTGGAATCATCGGCGACCGCCAATGTAAGACCTGGTGCGTTGATACCCGTCCCTTCACGTACGGAAATGCCAACCTTCCGGTCACAAGTCCTGACAGCTTTTACAAATATCTTGGGGTAGACATCGGACTAGTGGCAAACGTGAATGGGGGGAAATTGATTGGTAAGGCCAAAATTGAACTGGGGAACCTCCAGACAGCGCCGCTGAAGCCTCAGCAAAAGTTTTGGTCCTTAAAAACCGTGCTGATACCACGGCTATGCCATATAGCCGTCCACGGACAACTCAAAAAATATCACCTTAAAACGGTTGATAATGAGGTCAGGAAGTTTGTCAGGAAGTGCTTGCACCTACCTGGCGATACTCCACTAGGAGCTTTCTATGCAGGTTCATCAGCCGGGGGCCTTGGTATTTACAACTTTACCGAGGGTATCCCCAAAGCCCTGCATAATTGCTATAGTCGTCTAGCCCGATCTCCAGATCCGGTGGTGGCGGGAATTGCTGCTGATCTAGCCGAGCAACACCCGGCTCCCGTAGTCATCGACTGGGGAGAAAGGCTATACCTTACTGTTGACGGGTGTGGTCTGAGGGAGGCGCCCTTCGGACTACGACCTAGATGGTTGGACGCTGGAAGCCGTCTTATGAAAGGGGGCACCTACTGTAATGCCATCAAGCTCAAACTGGGACTTCTAACAACCCCGGCCCGGAGCGCGAGAGGCAGACAGCAGAGCAACCGCTGTGATCTTGGTTGCAATGTCCCCGGTACCCTGCATCATATTTTGCAGACGTGCCCAGCTGTTCAACCATGGAGGATCAAGAGGCACGATTCCATCAAGTGCTTCATCAAGAAAAAAGCTATCGAAGCAGGGTACACCGTAGTAGATGAACCCCACATCTCAACGACAGAAGGGCTAAGGAAGCCAGACCTCATCGTCTGGAATGACAGAGTGTCAATAGTAATTGACTCTCAAGTAAATGCGGACGCCAACGTACGATCTCTCGACTTCTTTGATGCCGCGAAGATCGCGAAGTACAACACCGACTGCATCAAGAGGGCCGTGGAAGACCTTACGGCGACAGTACCCTCAATTAGGGCGGTCACCGGGAACTGGCGAGGTGTACTGTCGCGAGGGACCGTCACCTTGTGCCAGAAGCTGAAACTGCGACTCGAGGACTTGGACCTACTGACTGTGAAGATCTTAGAAGGAGGACTGTCCATATATGCGAACTATATGGGCATGTCGGGCGGAGGCGACGTTTCGTAGCTGGATCGACGATGGAGATTGACCGACCGACGTTCCTCCAGGACTTGTTTCCTCTTGAGTGGAGATATACACGCCGGTGGGACTGCAGCGGATCGACAACATCATCGGTACAGGACCATCAAGCTGTAGCTGCAGTACCATAGCTAGCAGAAGAAGAGGATCACCTATGCAGATAGGAAAAGTAGACTAGCCAGGGAGAGCAAGAGCGTGGTAAGACCAGGAAAATGGTGAAGAAGTGCTGCTCTCCTGCAAACGCTAGTCTTAAAAAAAAGCCAAATGCCTCGTCATCTAATTAGTGACGCGCATGAATGGATTAACGAGATTCCCACTGTCCCTACCTACTATCTAGCGAACCCACAGGCAGGGGAAAGGGGCCTGCACAAAACAGCGTGGAAAGAAGACCCTGTTGAGCTTGACTCTAGTCTGATATTGTAGAGAGACATCAGAGGTGTAGCATAGGTGGGAGGTCTTGGCATTCGTGCCCTGGCCGACAGTGAAATACCACTACTCTGATCGTTTCTCTACTTACTCGGTGAGTAACTATGACTGGTAAAGAAGACGCGTATGCAGAATCCGAGCCACTAAAGTTGTAGCTTACTAGCGACCCACCTCCTTGTGGTACCTGCAGGAAACCCATTTATGGGTCCAACGGGTCGCATGGAGGACCCAACCCGCCCAGCCTCTCCTTCGGGAGGAGCTGTGGGTCGCTCCACCCCCATTGTGGGGTTAAACCGGCGAAATGGTCAACTAAACGCCAGCAGTGGCACTCAAAACCAGAGTGCTGCTGTCGCCGGATCTCTTACTGGCCAAGAGATAGGGCTTTCCAACAATGCCCAGAACATGACCGATGAAACTATTCAAAGTCCCATTTGCCCCAGTTGTAAGAGGGTGTTTAAGACTTATGCTGGTAGACGTCTGCATGAGAGACGGGCTCATGCCCAGCAATTCCATGAAGGAAATGTATTGCGCATTGAGAACAGACGCAACACTCCCTGGTCCCCAGATGAGCTCAGGTTGATGGCCCAGTTCGAAGTGTCTAATTTGGGCCATCCCTTCATGAATACGAGAATTAAAGAGTGCTTATTCACAGGAAGATCCGTGGATAGTATAAATGGCAAGAGATAGTCCAAACTTTATCAGGACTTACTCCAAAGTGCCATTGGTAAGGTGAAGATGGAGTACAAGGTGAACGATAATTTGATAGAGCCGGTTGGGAGCCACCCTGACTGCCATGTGGGAGGCAGACTGGAGTGGACTTCCGACGATGAAAATTCCACGTGTGAATTTGAAGTGGCTCATAACTCTGCCCCCCACATAAATAAAGCGATTAAAGAAAAGGTTCTTCCATGGCGGACGCTAGAAAGCATCCGCACAAAGAGAAGGACCAATAAGTATAGAGGAAAGGTTGCAGCATATGCCCGATGCACGACCTCCACAGGTGAAACAGCTCTACCAAAGGAATGTCGGGTGACTCTATCCCCGGTCCTTGTGGAAGGCGATATGCTCCCATCCTCTAAAAGTGACAGGAGAATTACCGAGGATGGAATGAATGATTATCTAAACTCTATGGTTGGAGATACTCCCATCTATGCTCCTGCCCATAGAGGATCTCCCCCGTCTAGCCCAGACGGGAGCGACCAGTCTCCCTCAAGTAGTGAGAGTGAGGATAGTTCGGAAGAGGATGCCACAGCAGATGACATCGATCTACTGAAGGAGGAGATATTTGGTAGGAGATTGAATAGGAATGGCATGAATAGAAATGGGAGACAAAATCAGGTTGGGAATTTGCCTCGTTCAGTAAGGAAGAGGCGGGAGTATGTCGTGACACAAAGACAGTGGGATAAAAACCGCAGTCGTGTCGCACAGAATGTTATCCTCGGGAAAGACCCGTTAGCTAGCCCTACCTTTCCGCCGGGTACGGTAGACTTCTGGACCTCCCTCTTTGGAAGGCCAAGTCAAGCTAGCACTATCAACTATGTCCCACACGTCCATACGAACACCATTATTGACCCCGTTACCATCAGTGACGTTAAATGGTGTAAAATGAGAACAAATCTCAAAACTTCGCCGGGCCAAGATGGCATAAAAGCAGCCGATTTTAGAGCGGCGGATGATGACAGTATTGCTCGACTGAATAACATGATATTGGCAAGTAAAATCGCCACAAGACAATGGGCAAGAGGAAGGACTACCCTTCTGCCCAAAGTAGATGTCCCTCAGGTGGCCGGGGACTTTAGACCGATCACAGTAACGTCTGTGGTCACGCAGGGATTGCATAAAATCCTTACGAAGCGTTTAGCGGAGCGCATCCCATCCTCGGCCCGTCAGAAAGGGTTCAAAGCCGAGGAGGGAGTAAGCAGCAATCTCCTGCTCTTGAATGAATTGATTAGTGACGCTAAGAGAGAGTCGAAGAGCCTTTATATAGCCTTCATAGACTTTAAAAAGGCCTTTGACTCCATTAGCCATCCAGCCCTCCTAGATACCTTGAGAGGGGCTGGCTTAGATGAGGATTCACTTCAGTACCTCAAAAATTTCTATCACAGTATCAGCACAGAGGTTGCTGGAGTAGAAGTGAACATCACGAGAGGCGTAATGCAAGGGGATCCTCTATCCCCCTTGCTCTTTAACTTAGCACTCGATTACGCGCTCTCAAAACTCCCTGATGGTGTTGGGGCAAGCCTCAGAGGAGAAACTATCAAATATTCGGCATTCGCTGACGACATCGTCGTCGTGGCTCAAACAAGAGCAGGTTTAACAGCAGTAGTAAAGAGGCTTCTTGATGAAGCAGGAAAGCTAGGCCTTGAGCCTGGCTTGGGGATTGATTGATTGAATGTTTTCTGGCATCCTGACATCTAAGGTCATTGACGCCGATACCATTTAGTGTATATGAAAATTAAAATAGAATTCGATTAAAACCATAAAAATTAAGAAGTCATTAAAATAGTTAAATAGTTTTCAGAAGACCTGCTTCTGAAATAAATCTAAAAATTCCGCTCGCATAGTAAGACACATCATGTCCAAGAATCTTGGCAAGGATAAACCTGCCATCCTCACCTCGAGCCTCAAACAGATATCTATTTCTTAAGTTAGTAAAATTAGGGCATTCGGTCAACAAATGCCTCACTGTTAAAGGTACTAAGCAGTCCTCGCAATACGGTTGGTGTTGACCCTTCAGCAGAAACTCGTGTGTCAACCGTGTGTGACCAATACGGAGACGACAAAGAGTCGTCTCCCATTTTCGGGGAATCATGTTATACCTCCAAGGTGATATGATATTTGTTACTTCCCTCATTTTATTGCCGTCTTGACTGTCCCAGTGCTGTTGCCATTTATCACAAACCAATTTCTTGATGTAAGGTAGGAGATCGTTACATGGAATGGGATACCTCCTTGGTAGCAACTCGGATGCCGCATTCTTCGCCAGTAAATCTGCCTTCTCATTCCCAGACACCCCTACATGTGCTGGTACCCAACAAAATCGAACAGTTATACCTTTCCGTCCAATAATAAAAAGCCATTCTAAAATCTTTAAAACTAGAGGGTTACTAGAATTAAAAACTTCCAAAGCTTGAAGAACACTCCTTGCATCACTAAAAATTGTAAAATTACCCTCCTTTTCCAAAGCTATTTTCTCAATAGCGGTTAATATGCCATACAGTTCGGCAGTAAATATGGAAGCTGTTAGAGGAAGTGCACCTCTACAATTAAAATCATTACTATGTACTCCAAATCCAACGCCAGCATCAGATTTGGAGCCATCAGTATATATAAAAGTCGATCCCCTATGTTCTTCGACATGTTTGGGGAAGTGTGCCACGGCCGGAATAGTTGGTGATGGTGCCAGAAAGACCTGGTACGTAGATACCCGGCCCTTCCTGTACAGGGAAGAAAATCTCACGGTCACAAGTCCTGACGGTTTCTATAAATACCTGGGGGTGGACGTCGGGCTTGTGGTCAATGTGAATGAGTCGAAACTGATTGGAAAGGCCAGACCTGAACTGGGGAATCTGCAGAGTTCGCCTCTGAAGCCTCAGCAGAAGTTCTGGGTCCTTAAAAATGTGCTGATACCTCGGCTAAAGCATATAGCCGTCCATGGACGCACTAAAAAGTACCACCTCAAAGGGGTGGATAATGAAATTCGGAAGTTAACGAGGAGGTGCTTGCACTTACCCGGTGATACTCCCTTAGGAGCATTCTATGCAGGCGTAGCAGACGGAGGCCTCGGTATTTTCAATCTTACCGAAGGCATTCCGAAAGCCTTGTATGAGTGCTATGAGAGATTAGTCAGATCTCCAGACCCTCTGGTTGCGGGAATTGCTGCTGAATTAGCCCAACAAAACCGGGCTCCCGCTGCCACAGACTGGGGATCTAGGCTACACGCCTCAGTTGACGGTTGTGGTCTTAGGGAGGCGAAACTAGGACCAAGACCAAGATGGTTGGACACTGACAGCCGTCTGATAAAAGGGGGCACTTTCTGCAATGCCGTTAAGCTCAAACTAGGGGTTCTATCTACCCCGGCCCGTAGCTCTAAAGGCAGGCAGATAAGCAGCCGATATGATCTTGGATGCAATGCTCCCGGAACACTGCATCACATCTTACAGACGTGCCCAGCTGTCCAACCATGGCGTATCACTAGACACGATAAAATTAAACGCTTTATCAAGAGCAAAGCGACCGAAGCAGGGTATGACGTGCTGGATGAACCCCCTATCAGCACTGTGCATGGGCTGAGAAAACCAGATCTAGTTATCTGGAAGGATACGGAGTCAATTGTTATTGACTGTCAAGTGAATGCAGACTCTAATGTTCGTCCCCTGGACTTTTTTGATGCCGCGAAAATCGCGAAATATAATAAGGAGTGCATCAGAAAAGCTGTAGAAGAGCTTACAGGGACAGTACCCTCAGTGATGGCGATAACTGGGAATTGGCGTGGAGTACTGTCAAGGGGGACGATCAGCTTGTGCCAGAAGCTTAAGCTGAGTCTGGAAGACCTCGATCTGATGAGTGTAAAGATCCTAGAAGGTGGACTGTCTGTGTATGCAAATTGCATGGGCATGTCAGGCGGAGGGGACATAGCGTAGTTTCATCAGTCATGAAGTTTGACCGACCTTGACGTTCCTCCAGGTGCCGAAGAACTAGTGCTCCTGTTGAGTGGAGATATAAGCCGGAAGGGATTACAGCCGAGTGATGCGACCAAAGTTATGCTGTAGTCCTTTATAGGTCAGTAATTGGATGACGAGGATCCGTACACTACACCTGGTAGCATAAGTAGAGGAGACTAGGAAAAGAGACTAACCCATTTATGATGAAGGCTTTTACCACCGGAATGAGTAGAGTAATTGAATGCGCTTCTGAGGGTTAGTCGGTAAAAAATAGCCAAATGCCTCGTCATCTAATTAGTGACGCGCATTAATGGATTAACGAGATTCCCACTGTCCCTACCTACTATCTAGCGAACCCAAAGGCAGGGGAACGGGCCTGCACACAACAGCGGGGAAAGAAGACCCTGTTGAGCTTTTGACTAGTCTGATATTGTAGAGAGACATCAGAGGTGTAGCATAGGTGGGAGGTCTTGGCATTCGTGCCCTGGCCGACAGTGAAATACCACTACTCTGATCGTTTCTCTACTTACTCGGTGAAGTGGAACCGGAGCCTGGCTCCCAAGGTGGGCAAGTGTCTCTGAGATTCTAGCTCCAAGCTGTTTACGCTGCGGGCCGTCCGTGGCCGAGCTCTCCAGAGCGAGGCTGTGGCGGCCCGCGGTGGGCGTGCGCGCCCGATGGCGATCCTGGCCGAGGACAGTATCAGGTGGGGAGTTTGACTGGGGCGGTACATCTGTCAAATGGTAACGCAGGTGTCCCAAGGCTACCTCAGCGAGGACAGACCCCTCGCGTAGAGTAAAAGAGCAAAAGCTAGCCTGATCCTGATTTTCAGTACGAATACGGGCTGAAAAAACACGGTCTATCGATCCTTTTGACCTTTTAAGAGTTTTAAGCAAGAGGTGTCAGAAAAGTTACCCCAGGGATAACTGGCTTGTGGCGGCCAAGCTTTCATAGCGACGTCGCTTTTTGATCCTTCGATGTCGGCTCTCCCTATCATTGTGAAGCAGAAATTACAAAGCGTTGGATTGTTCACCCGTCAATAGGGAACGTGAGCTGGGTTTAGACCGTCGCGACACAGGTTAGTTTTACCCTACTGTTGTTGCACGCGTCGTTGCGATAGCAGTCTTGTTCAGTACGAGAGGAACCGCAAGACCAGGCCGCTGGTGTCGCTCCTGGTGGAGACGCCAAGGGAGCGGGGCTACGCCCGCCGGATTTACGTCTGAACGCCTCTACGACGGAATCCGGACTTGAGTTAGCAGCGATAGGACGTATTGTGCGGAGCGCTGGGAACCGTCAGAAAGATACGGACCTGGCCGCCGCGCCACCGACCCGGCCGGCGGCGGGGCTGGTTCATCCAAGACAGTCCGAAGGAGAGTGCCCTTGCAAAGAGAGAAAGTCACTTGGGAGGTTGTCGCGCCAGGCTCGGCGGCAAGTACGACGACTACGGCCCTCCCCCTCTCTCTAATGGAGATCATCCCACGGCCCAGTGCGCCGTACGGCAAACCGCCTCAACACGACTTGCGTAGAAAGTCGGGGTGTCGTAAGAGGTAGAGCAGCGAGCAATCCCAAATAAGCTGCGACCCTCTTAGACCCTGCATTGCCCGGCTCACGGTATTATCTTGTTCGTCGCGGGCGACTGCCAGTGGTGACGGTGGTGGCAGCAGCGGCAGCTTGGCCTGCTTGCCGCCGCCTCCTTCCCACCGGCTGTTTCGCTGCGCGATTTTCTTGTGCTTTAAGGACATCTCAGTGTCCCCTACCTCCGAGTTGAGGGTGTTGTCCGGAGTCGCCGGGTCAAGCCACTAGGCCAGAACCAGCCGCAGCCCCTGCACCCCTACCTCTATAACCCAGCGCTTTGCTCACTTTAAACTAGGAAGAGGTGGTACAGATGCGGACGAGGACCTGCGGCCGCAGTCTAGTGGCTAGGCGGGGCGTCCCAACAGGAGGAAGCTAAGTCTGCGATAGCAGGCATTCGCGTCGGCCGACTTGTGAGGCCGACAATTTACTTTTTAAGTTGGCCCAGTCTGTCAGTGGCTGTGGCGTGCTCCAAGCCATTCGGTTCTGCCCGATATAACAGTCATGAAGGAGGTGCCAGGGACGGGAACGCTCTCCCGCACCCATCGGCATGGTCTCTGGGCGCTGTGCTGAGCCAGCCAGCCGGAGAGACAAGACTCTTGGCAGTGTCGTAGACGTTGCGGAGGTCCGGGCAGCGCGCACGCAAGCTGTGCCAAAGTGGCCGTGTCTATAGCCGAGAGAGGGCTCTTGGTTGGTTAGCGCTAAACCTCCTTATTTCTGGGATTCATGTAGGGCAGTGCAATAGAAGATTCTCAATGCAGCATGAAGAGCCCAATTTTCCTTTGCGAGAGAATGTATTGTGGTTGAGTCTGCGACTCTATGTTCCCCTGGGCCGAATCCTTAGCAACAACTGCAGATGTTGCTGCAGCAACACTTGCAGTAGGATTGATTGATTGATTGATTGATTGAAAGTTTTCTGGCATCCTGACATCTAAGGTCAATGACGCCGATACCATTTACTGTATATGAAAAGTAAAAGAGAATTTGATTAAAACCATAAAAATTAAGAAGTCATTACAATAGTTAAATAGTTTTCAGAAGACCTGCTTCTGAAATAAATCTAAAAATTCCGCTCGCATAGTAAGACACATCATGTCCAAGAATCTTGGCAAGGATAAACCTGCCATCCTCACCTCGAATGAATGAATGAATGAATGATTTAAAGTTTTCAGGCATCCTGACATCTAAGGTCATTGACGCCGGTAACATTTAATTTATGTATACAAAAATAAAAAATGAAACAAAATAAAAAATTGAAGAGTATTCAATTAAAATCATAAAAATTGAATGTCATAAAAGTTAAATATTTTTCAGAAGACCTGCTTCTGAAAGAAATCTAAAAATGCCACTTGCATGGTAGGACACATCATTTCCAAGAATCTTGGCAAGGATGAACCTGCCACCCCCACCTCGAGCCTCAAACAAATATCTATTCAGCAAGTTGTTATAATTAGGGCATTCGGTCAACAAATGCCTTGCTGTTAGAGGTACCAAACAGTTGTCAAAATACGGTTGGTATTGGCCCTTCAGCAGAAACTCGTGTGTCAACCGTGTGTGACCAATACGGAGACGACAAAGAGTCGTCTCCCATTTTCGGGGAATCATGTTATACCTCCAAGGTGATATGATATTTGTTACTTCCCTCATTTTATTGCCATCTTGACTGTCCCAGTGCTGTTGCCATTTATCACAAACTAATTTCTTGATGTAAGGTAGGAGATCGATACATGGAATGGGATACCTCCTTGGTAGCAACTCGGATGCCGCATTCTTCGCCAGTAAATCTGCCTTCTCATTCCCAGACACACCTACATGTGCTGGAACCCAACAAAATCGAACAGTTATACCTTTCCGTCCAATAATAAAAAGCCATTCTAAAATCTTTAAAACTAGAGGGTTACTAGAATTAAAAACTTCTAAAGCTTGAAGAACACTCCTTGCATCACTAAAAATTGTAAAATTACCCTCCTTTTCCAAAGCTATTTTCTCAATAGCGGTTAATATGCCATACAGTTCGGCAGTAAATATGGAAGCGGTCAGAGGATGTGCACCTCTACAATTAAAATCATTACTATGTACTCCAAATCCAACGCCAGCATCAGATTTGGAGCCATCAGTATATATAAAAGTCGATCCCCTATGTTCTTCGACATGTTCCATAAAAAGAGACCTGGATTCTAAGTCAGTCATATTCTTCTTAACTTCAATAAAGTATTTGCAAAAAGATATGTCAGGTAATTTCCATGGAGGCGTTGATGATACCTTGAATGGAAGCACCTTATTTCTAATTATATCCAGATTGTTTAATAATTGGTTAACCCGAAACCCAAAAGGTTGAGGAGATTTTGGGTGCAACTCAAAGTAGGTTGAGTGCCTTACAAGGCTTGCAGTCTGAAAGGCTGAAGAATTAGGGAGTCTTTGCAATCTAAACCAATACCGAATAATAGAGGACATCCGGTAAAGGTCCAGAGGCAACTCCCCAGCATCAACAAGGAGACTTGTGATAGGGGAGGTTCTAAAGGCTCCTGTGGACAATCTAATGCTAGCATGATGTATTGAATCTAGTATTTTTAACCGGCTTGGGGTGGCTGAAGAATATACCTCACAACCATAACTAATTTTGGAAAATATCAAGGCCTTGTATAATTTTAAAATTGTATTGCGGTCTGCCCCCCATGAGGTATGGGACAAGACTTTTAAAAGATTCATAGCTTCAACACATTTAGCTTTTAATGCTTTTAAGTGAGAAACCCATGTAAGCCTACAATCAAATATCAACCCTAAAAATTTTGCTTCACTTGCACATGGGATCCGTTGACCTTTGATGTATATATCCGGGTCTGGATGTACTCCCCGTATACGACGGAAATGGACAATTGTAGTTTTTCTTGTTGAGAACTTAAATCCATTCATATCGGCCCAATGGATAATTTTATCAATAGGGAGTTGGATTTTTCTCTCAACCATTGCCATTCTGACCCCAGCAAATGATATGGAGAGATCATCCACAAATAAAGTTGCGAGAACATCCCGGGGAATGACTGAGGATATCCCATTAATTGCTAGTGCAAAAAGGGTTACACTCAGCACATTCCCCTGAGGAACTCCTCCTTCCTGGCATTTACTCTGTGATAGAGCTTCCCCAACTCTCACTTGGAAAACTCTATGTGAAAGAAATGACTGGATGAATAGTGGTAGCTCACCTCTCAATCCGCACTCATGGATTCTTTTAAGTATACCGTATCTCCATGTGGTATCATATGCCTTTTCAAGATAAAAAAAAACTGTCACATGGTGCTGTTTGGAAGCAAAGGCTTCACAAATGGAGGACTCAAGTTGTATCAGCACACCAGTCGTTGAGTGCATTTTCCTGAATCCACATTGAATGGGTGATAAAATATTCTTCTTTTCAAGGTACCAAATCAGTCTTGCATTGACCATCTTCTCCATGATTTTACATAAACAAGATGTCAATGCAATAGGTCGGTAGTTTGCTGCTAAAAACTTGTCCTTACCGGGTTTTAAAAAGGCTAAAATAATGGCTAGTTCCCAAACACTTGGATAACTATGATCATGCCATATTCTATTAAAAATGCTTAAAATAAATAACTTTGTATTAAAAGGTACATGTTTAATCATTGCATATGGAATTCCATCGGGTCCAGGGGCTGTATCGTTACAAGTAGCAAGAGCAGAATCAAATTCTCTTTTAGTAAAAGGAGAATTGTATGACTCCTGCTTTCTTGTTGCGAAGTTTAAAACTTTCTTTTCTTCATTGCTCCTATACTGGTGACCAGGAGCTGCTTCACACTTGCAAGATACATTTGAGAAATGGTCAGCCAGGGCATTGCTAACTTCGGTTGCTCCAATCATATACTGGCCATTTATCTTTAACACTGGTGGTGGGTTTGGGGTGAATTTTCCTGCTATCTTTTCCACTTTCCTCCACACAGAGATGATGTTGGTGTTCTACTGTTAATGGAGGAAACAAAGGACATCCAAGACTGGCGCCTATCTTCTTTCATGGCACGGCGGAACTGTGCTCTACATTTCTTGTATATGACTAAATTCTCCTCATTACGGCGCATGCGCAATCGAGTTAAAGACTTTCTTGTGGCTCTGTGCAGGGCAATTAGTTCTGACGACCACCAGGGGACTGGTCGTCGTCTGAATATCCCAGTTGTTTTGGGAATGGAATTCACTCCTGCTGTGTGAAGAGTTCCGTTAAGTAAGTCTATGGCATCATCAACACTTTCAAACTGTTCTGCATTTCCTTCAATTTCACTTAACTCCCGAAATCTATTCCAGTCCGCCTTATCAAGATTCCATCGAGGTGATCTTTGTAAAGGTGGACCATTGCTGGTGTTTATAATGATTGGTGCATGATCACTAGTATGTCAATCATCTAATGTTCTCCAATTAAAATCGAGAAGACAGTTAGAGCTTGCAACTGATAGGTCAATGCAGGACAAGGTACCTGTCTGTACATGAAAATGTGTGGGCTCTCCTGTATTGAGGAGTCCGACATCATTCTCCAAAATTGACGATATAATATTACCCCTTGCATTTGCTAATGAATGAATGATTTAAAAGTTTTCAGGCATCCTGACATCTAAGGTCATTGACGCCGGTAATATTTAATTTATGTATACAAAAATATAAAATAAAATAAAATAAAAATTAAATAGTATTCAATTAAAATCATAAAAATTGAAAGTCATAAAAGTTAAATATTTTTCAGAAGACCTGCTTCTGAAATAAATCTAAAAATGCCACTTGCATGGTAGGACACATCATTTCCAAGAATCTTGGCAAGGATGAACCTGCCACCCTCACCTCGAGCCTCAAACAAATATCTATTCCGTAAGTTGTTATAATTGGGGCATTCGGTCAACAAATACCTTACTGTTAGAGGTACTAAACAGTCATCACAATACGGTTGGTGTTGGCCCTTCAGCAGAAACTCGTGTGTCAACCGAGTGTGACCAATACGGAGACGACAAAGAGACGTCTCCCATTTTCGGGGCATCATATTATACCTCCAAGGAGATATGTCATTTGTTATCTCTCGCATTTTATTGCCATCTTGACTATCCCATTGCTGTTGCCATTTATTGCAAACCAATTTCTTGATGTCAGGTAAGAAATCATTACAGGCAATGGGATACCTTCTTGGCAGCAACTCGGATGCAGCCTCCTTAGCCAGTGAATCTGCCTTCTCATTCCCAGACACACCTACATGTGCTGGAACCCAACAAAATTGAACTGTTATACCTCTCCGTCCAATAATAAAAAGCCATTCTAAAATCTTTAAAACTAGAGGGTTATTAAAATTAAAAACTTCCATAGCTTGAAGGACACTCCTTGCATCACTAAAAATTGTAAAATTACCCTCCTTCTCCAACGCTATTTTCTCAATAGCGGTTAATATGCCATACAGTTCGGCAGTAAATATGGAAGCGGTCAGAGGAAGTGCACCTCTACAATTAAAACCATTACTATGTACTCCAAATCCAACGCCAGCATCAGATTTGGAGCCATCAGTATAGATAAAAGTTGATCCTCTATGTTCTTTAACATGTTCATTAAAAAGAGACCTGGCTTCTAGGTCTGACATATTCTTCTTATCTCCAATAAAATATTTACAAAAAGATATCTCTGGTAACTTCCATGGGGGCGTTGATGATACCTTGAATGGAAGTACCTTATTTCTAATTATATCCAGACTATTTAATAATCGTTTCACCCGAAAGCCATAAGGTTGAGGAGATTTTGGGTGCAACTCAAAGTATGATGCGTGTCTTACAAGGCTTGCAGTCTGAAAGGCTAGAGAGTTAGGGAGTCTTTGCAATCTAAACCAATACCGAAGAACGGAAGACATTCGGTAAAGGTCTAGAGGTAACTCTCCAGCATCAACAAGGAGACTTGGGATAGGCGAGGTTTTAAAAGCTCCAGTAGACAATCTAATACCTGCATGATGTATCGAGTCTAATATTTTTAACAGGCTTGAGGTGGCTGAAGAATATACCTCGAAACCATAACTAATTTTGGAAAAAATCAAGGCCTTGTATAATTTTAAAATAGTATTGCGGTCTGCCCCCCATGATGTATGGGACAATACTTTTAAGATATTCAGAGCTTCAACACATTTAGCTTTTAATGCTTTTAGGTGAGAAACCCATGTAAGCCTACAATCAAATATCAAACCTAAAAATTTAGCTTCTCTTGCACATGGTATCCGGTGACCTTTAATGTATATATCCGGGTCTGGATGTACTCCCCGGATACGACAAAAATGGACAATGGTAGTTTTACTTGTCGAGAACTTAAATCCATTCATGTCAGCCCACTGGATAATTTTATCAATAGAGAGTTGAATTTTTCTCTCAACCATTGCCATTTTAGTGCCAGCAAATGATATTGAGAGATCATCCACAAATAATGTTGAGAGAACATCCTGGGGAATGGCTGAGGATATCCCATTAATTGCTAGTGCAAAAAGGGTTACACTCAGCACACTACCCTGAGGAACTCCTTCTTCCTGGCACTTACTCTCTGATAGAGTTTCCCCCACTCTCACTTGAAAAACTCTACGTGAAAGAAATGCCTAAATAAATAGTGGCAGCTCTCCTCTAAATCCCAATTCATGAATGGTTTTAAGAAAACCATATCTCCATGTGGTATCATATGCCTTTTCAAGGTCAAAAAATACTTTAACATGGTGCTGTTTGGAAGCAAAGGCTTCACAAATAGAAGACTCTAGTCGTATCAACACATCAGTCGTTGAGTGCATTTTTTGGAACCCATATTGAATCGGTGATAAAATACCTTTCTTTTCAAGGTACCACACCAGCCTTGCATTGACCATCTTCTCCATGATTTTACATAAACAAGATGTCAATGCAATAGGACGATAGTTTGCTGCTAAAAACTTGTCTTTACCGGGTTTTAAAAAGGCTAAAATAATGGCTAGTTCCCAAACACTTGGGTAACTATGATTATGCCATATTCTATTAATAATACTTAAAATAAATAGCTTTGTATTAAAATGTACATGTTTAATCATTGCATATGGAATTCCATCGGGTCCAGGGGCTGTATCATTGCAATGAGCAAGTGCGGAATCAAATTAAACGACTCTTCCCTTCTTGTTGCAAAATTTAACATTTTCTTTTCTTCAGTGCTCCTATACTGGTGACCAGGGGCTCCTTCACACTTGCTGGATACATTTGAAAAATGATTAGCCAGGGCATTGCTAACATCATTTGCTTCGGTTACATACTGGCCATTCACCTTCAACACTGGTGGTGGGTTGGGGGTGAATTTGCCAGCTATCTTTTTTACTTTCCTCCACACAGCAGATGGTGGTGTTCTACTGTTAATGGAGGAAACAAAAGACATCCAAGACTGGCGCCTTGCTTCTTTCATGGCACGACGGAACTGTGCTCTACATTTCTTGTAAATAATTAAATTCTCATCAGTTCGGAGTCTACGCAATCGTGTTAGAGATCTTCTTGTGGCTCTGTGGAGGGCAGTTAGTTCTGAAGACCACCACGGGACTGGTCGTCGTTTGAATAACCCTGTTGTTTTGGGAATTGAATTGACTCCTGCTGTATGGAGAGTTCCATTCAGTAAGTCTATGGCATCATCGATATTTTCAACCTGTTCAGCATCCCCCTCAATTTCGCTTAGCTCACGAAACTTTTCCCAGTCCGCCTTGTCAAGATTCCATCGTGGCGATCTCTGTAAAGGTGGACCATTGTTGGTGTTTATAATGATTGGTGCATGATCACTAGTATGCCAATCATCTAATGTCCTCCAATCAAAATCAAGAAGACAGTTAGAGCTTGCAATTGAAAGGTCAATGCATGACAAGGTACCTGTCTGAACATGGAAGTGTGTGGGCTCTCCTGTATTAAGGAGTCCCACATCCTCATTCTCCACAATTGATGAGATAATATTGCCCCTTGTGTTTGCTAGGATATCACCCCATAAAGGATGTCTACCATTCATATCTCACAGTAAGAGAAATGGTTGAGGGAGTTGTTGAATGACCTCTGCTAAGTCATCATATAAAATAATATCATTTGGAGGTAAGTACAGAGAGCATATTGTATATTTTCTCTCTATATCAATTTGTACAACAACTGCCTGCAGGGTTGTACGTATAGACATAGGTATTTGGGGAACATCTCGACGAATGTATACAAGACTTCCGCCATGGCTCCCTGCTTGTTGATTATATGGTGTTCTATAGCTAACATACTCTCGAGGACTAGGAGTGTTAGAATCAAGCATACTTTCCTGTAGACATACAATTATGGGGGAATGCTCATGAATTAGGAGCTTAAGTTCTTCATATTTCGCCCTCAAACCCTGACAGTTCCATTGCAAAATGGAGGAGAAAACTATGGATTATTTCTGGAAGACATCTTGGATGAGGTCTTCCCATTACCAGTTTTTAATCTAACATTATTACCTGTAGGTTTCTTCAGAGGTGGTCTTGTTATAATGGGTTTTATGTTTGTGTTTTTCTTTGTATCCTTTTGATATATTTGTTGAGGTGGATGGTGGACCTCAACTTGAATTTCTGATTTATTCAGTTTATCTTCTGGTCCATTAGAAACATCAACAGACAAAACATCAAATTTATTTGATGTTATAACCTTGACGTTTCTAATGGAGGGTGGAGAGAGAGATGGAGGTCTCTCTCTTTTCCTATTTATCAGTGGTGAGGATTTACCAGGTTTTTGCACCTTCCCTACCACAGGTGCACCTGGTAACTTTGTTTCGGGTGGAACTTCCATCAAATCAGGCAAGGACATGGCCTGAGAGAGGTTAGTACTATTGTTGGTAATGGGGGATGAAGTTTGTATAGAAGTGGGCAGTGTTGCAGTTTTAATACACAGTGGTAAAGCCTTGGAAGGCAATATGCTTACCTTGTCACGTAAAACTCTACTATCATTAGATGATGTATTTCCTTTTTGGGAATTACTGGCAGCACTATGTGGGTTCGATGTCTCCTGTGGTATATTTTCTCTTGATTTCAGTGCATTTGCATAGCTGTTTGGTTTTTTCAGTAGTCTTTTGGCATGTCCTACACTTATGTGTTCTACACTGGATTTGTTGAGGGCTGCTTCTTCAAACTTATAAATCTCGCAGCTCCTGTCAGTGGATTTATGGTTTGAATTGCAATTCAAACAGCTGTGCTCAAGTGTACACTCTCCATGATAGGGACTGGCACAGATGCTACACATTTTTTCATTTTTACAAACTTTAGAAGGATGTCCAAATTTGAAACATATGAAGCATTGTAAGGGCTTTTGTTTAAAAGGTCGAACTTTTATTCTTTCATTTTCAATATCGATGTGGAAAGGCACATCAGCATCCTGGAAAGTAAGGATAATCATTGACGTCCCAGGAATCTTATGCACTTTCCACACTGTTAATGGGCACATGGCTAGTATTTCCTCTTCTGTAAATTCGTAAAGATCTTTATTGAAGACTACTCCCCTTCCGTAACTAAAGTTTAGGTGGGGTTTGACATCTAACATATCCTCATCACTGTTTGTAGTAAGGTTAGACAGTATTACTGATTGCGTGATTGATTTAGCATGGATTAGGAAGCTATTTTTCCCAAAGCGAGATATATCACCTGGTGCAATGGTTCCTACCTTTTTCTGAATTAGTTTGCTAATTTTAAAATAATTCCCATTACTCCCTTTAGGCTCGGCAACAAGCCACATTGGTGGTTTTGGCTTTCTTTGGGGAAGCATAGTTAAATCGATATCTTTCTCAAACCAGTCAGCAGGTTTGGTATCTTATCACATAGGGCACCCATGACATTTAGGTTATTAATTTTGATATCATTGATGTTACATATTGCATTGAATGCTTCTTCATGATTATTATAAGTTATCCATGAATGCCATTTTTCATTTTCAAGTTTCATTCTAATTTCTTTTATCACTCCATAAATGCTTTATATATCATATCATAATCAGTATTTATTGGAATTTGGGTAACATGAAGGATTCTTAGTTTCCCTTTGTTACCCGACTTAATTGGTTTTGAAACATTAGTAGAGGGGTCCTTTTTTGTTCCTAAGTCGTCAACAGAATTTTCCTTAATTGAATTAGCAGAGGTCGTCAACAGTGCCGGGGGAGAGTCAGCGTATCCAGGGGATGGGGGTTCATTGCTTAAAGAATCCATTAGATGAGAGAGAGAGAGAAAAGGGTTACTTAGATGTACCTGCTCGAGAATGTTAGGCCATCACACGCCAGAAAGGAAATTTGCACTTTCCACTATCGGCACAATGAGAGTATACTTCCCAGATGGTCCACTCCATACCCTACCCGAAGGATAGCATCAATACAGATATAGAGGCACAGGTGTAAGCTGAACCCGCCTGTTAGGACTGAGACCAAGAAATTATGGAATCATCCTCCCCATATCTGTAATGACGGGCTTCCGGCCAAAAGCCGAGAGTCCTACCCCAAGCATTGGATCCCCCTGGATTCCGAAGACCCAACACTTGAGAATAGTTCCGCCAAAAAGGTCCAAACCATCTTCGGGATGGCTGAAATCATCCAATACTCTCACATATAGCTTTGAATGCAAACACCTCCCAACCGTGACACCTCCTCCCACTCATCAAAGCAGGCAGCAATATAGGATGTATGAATATCCACGCCGGGGCTACAATGGATGAGAAACATCCAAGCCATAGGAAAGAAAAAAAAAAAATAATAAATATATATGTACATAATATATACACATATAATGAGGGAAATTTTTCTCATTGAGTTTGGAAAGCAAGACGAAAGAAAGTTTGTGAAATTAGGATAAGGTTGAAGTAGTATTGAGAAAAAGAAAAAGGTGAAAGAGAGAAATTTAGATTCAAACTGGGGGAGTAATTTCCCCAAGTTCGAGAGCCCTCTTGCCCGTCACCAAGTTTCAGCACGGGAGTGAAATGCCGTGCTGAAGCTCAATGACTTCATCAAGGCATTCTCTCATTAAGAGGGTTGCATTTGCTAAAACATCACCCCATAAAGGATGTCTACTATTAAGGTCTCCTAGTAAGAGAAAGGGTTGTGGGAGTTGTTTAATCACCTCTACTATATTATCATATGAGATGTTATCATTTGGAGGCAAGTAAAGAGAACAGATTGTGTATTTTCTCCCTATATCAATTTGTACAGCCACTGCCTGCAGAGGGGTACAGATAGACAAAGATATTCGGGGAACATCTCGACGAACGTATATAAGAATTCCCCCATGGCTCCCTGCTCGTTGATCATATGGTGTCCTATAGCTAACATACTCTCGAGGACAAGGAGTATTAGCATCGAGCTTGCTTTCTTGTAGACATACTGTTATAGGGGAGTGCTCACGTATGAGGAGCTTAAGTTGTTCATATTTCGCCCTTAAACCCTGGCAATTCCATTGCAGAATGGAGGAAAAAACTATGTTTTATTTTTTGGAAGACACCTTAGATGAAATCTTCCCATTGGCAATATTTGATCTAACAATATTTCCCGGAGGTAACTCTAGAGACGATCTTGATATAGTGGGTTTTGTGTTTCTCTTTTTCTTTGAGTCCTTTTGATCTAATTGTTGAGGAGGATGGTGGACCTCAACTTGAATTTCTGATTGGTTCAATTTACCTTCTAGTTGTTAAGAAACATCAGCAGACAAGATATATTTATTGGAAGTCGTGACTTTAATGTTTCTTATGGTGGTAGGAGGAGAGAGGGAGGGAGGTCTCTCTCTCTTTCGATTTAAAGGTTGTGATCTATCAGGTTTTAGGACCTTCCCCACTACGGGTTCACCAGGTAAATTGGTTTCGAGTGCAACCTCCATCAGATCAGGCAAGGAAACGGCCTGTGAGAGGTTTGTACTATTGTTTAAAATCGGAGTAGTTGGCTTTTGAATAATTTTCAGATCTTTAAGTGTCCGTTTTGATTTTTCTACAATTTCTGGATATAGATTTTCGATGGGACTTTCAACCTCTTTAACTACTTTCATTTGTTTCTTTATCTTAGAAGTAGAGATATAATTTTCGTCTGTGTGGTTTGGCAAGTTTTTCTTCAGAACCATTGAAAAAGGTTGCCCTGGTCTTATTTGCTTTTCAAGAGCTCTTTTACGAGCCTCTTTAAAAGTAACCCTTTCCATGGTCCTAATGGCCTGGATTTCTTTTTCAAAAATAAACTTTACACAGCTTTTAGATGTAGCTGGGTATGCTTCCCCACAATGTATGCAATTAGGGTTTTCTATGCATACTCCATGACTACTTTTTCCACAGTTGGCACAAATAGCTGGCTTATTGTTTAGTTTTTCTTTACATTTATGGCTTAAATGGCCGTACATTTGGCAATGATAACATCGCAATGGTGACGGGATATATGGTTTTACCTTCAAAGATAGCCATCCAGCTTTTATAACATTTGGTAATCGGCATTGATCAAATGTTATAATCAGAGTAGCAAGAGGGATACGTTGTTCTCCAACTCTCTTTCTCATTCTGACTACTTTAACTACTCCTTGATTTTTCAGTTCATCCTCTATTTCTTTCTCCTCTATATCCAACAATTCTGGAGCATATATCACACCTCTACTCTGGTTGAAAGTAGGGTGCAAAACGCATTTTACGCTATGACCATTCAATGTTGTAAGCGTTTTTAACCTTTCACCTTGTAATGGGGACAGTGTCTCTATCAAGAGACTTCCATTTCCCTGGGGTAAAATTTTTGGCTGCCCTCCACATAAAGTAACTATTTCTCTATTAGCTTTAAAAACATTTATACACTCATTTCTTCCGTTTTCAAATTCCAGGATAAAAAATTTTTCATAATTCACTACTTCATAGTGACCAGGTAATACTTCTACTTTTCTATATCTTTCTGTACTGTCATCATTTTTCACTCTCTCTCTCTTCTTCTCTAGCGTTTTATTATTCACATGACGTGAATAAGGTTCTAACGTTACAATGTTAGAACCCGAGTTGGAGCTGTCTGTACCGAGGTCCATGTTTGTATTTTCCAGGTCGTCAACAGAGGTGTTGGGTTTTTTTGAAAAAGCAAGCCGGGTTATCCACCTCTTATCGGAGGATGTCAGTCCTCCTATCCCATGTGGCCCAACACGAGAAGAGGCTTCAGCGGGGACCAGTCCTCTATTAGAGAGGGGCTGCCTCTCTTAAGGTGGGCGTACACTGGTCAGTGGGGGTAGTTAGCCACTCCCACCGTCGACTCCAATGCCTGGTGTCAACCATTACCCGCAAATATGGGTGACTTAAAACCGGATCACTGGAGCCCGACTCTTAACAGACTTGGTCTGCACCCAATGGGGTCTGCCAGAGGGTGATGGCGTCTAAATTGGCACAGGTTGAGATGGAATGCAGTCCATCCCACACTCTGCCAAATCCAAAGCAGCATCCAGAGTAAAATCGAACATGCCAAAGTCGTCAACAATATCGAGCCCAAAAGTAAGAGATGGGAGAAAAAAGAAATAATCAAAAGTAAAAGAGAAAGTGCTGACTGATTTAGTTGGATCGACAGCTGGGCACCGAGGTCCAATGGGAAGTAGTTCCCACTGTTCATTAGAGCCCAGCTGCTAATCCCTAATCCCCCCATCCTCCTGAAGGCTTCATCATCTGGGGGGGGGGGTCTGGAAAGACACAGTCAATGGTAGTAGACTGTCAGATAAACGCGGACGCCAATGTTCGTCCCCTTGGGTTCTTTGACGCGGTGAAAATCGCCAAATATGATACTACCTGCGTCAAGAGAGCCGTCAAAGAGCTTACGGCAACAGTACCCTCGGTACATGCTATCACCAGGGACTGGAGGGGTGTACTGTCCATGGGGACGATCAGCCTGGCCCAGAGGCTGAAGCTAAGCGTAAAGGACTTAGACCTGATGTCGATCAAGATCTTGCAGGGTGGACTACCCATATATTCCAATTATATGGGTATGTCGGGGGTAGGTGATGTAACGTGGCGTTCTCGGCCACGAAGTTTTGACCACCCGACGTTCCTGCCAAGAACGATCTCCTGTTGAGTGGATAAGCGCCGGCAGGAACACATCCATTGTTAACACCACGGAAGGACATTGTAATGGTAGGCTGTGTTACCTGATTTAATGTTAAGGCTAGATTTAAAGTTTAAAATTGTAAAAGTGTAGGCACTTAGGATAAGTTAGATCAATATATGTAAATTGCCTAGGAAATGAGACCAACCTCTGAGAAGCCAAGAGAGGTCCCATTAGGATTAAGGCTTAGATCAGTTTTGCGAGAGCTCTCAGGTATGATAGGTCGTAGTAATAGCCAAATGCCTCGTCATCTAATCAGTGACGTGCATGAATGGATTAACGAGATTCCCACTGTCCCTACCTACTATCTAGCGAACCCACAGGCAGGGAAACGGGCCTGCACACAACAGCGGGGAAAGAAGACCCTGTTGAACTTGACTCTAGTCTGATATTGTAGAGAGACATCAGAGGTGTAGCATAGGTGAGAGGTCTTGGCATTCGTGCCCTGGCCGACAGTGAAATACCACTACTCTGATCGTTTCTCTACTTACTCGGTGAAGTGGAACCGAAGCCTGGCTCCCAAGGTGGGCCAGTGTCTCTGAGATTCTAGCTCAAAGCTGTTTACGGTGCGGGCCGTCCGTGGCCGAGCTCTCTGGAGCGAGGCGGCGGCGGCCCACGGTGGGTGTGCGCGCCCGATGGCAATCCTGGCCGAGGACAGTATCAGGTGGGGAGTTTGACTGGGGCGATACGTCTGTCAAATGGTAACACAGGTGTCCCAAGGCTAGCTCAGCGAGTACAGAAACCTCGCGTAGAGTAAAAGAGCAAAAGCTAGGCTGATCCTGATTTTCAGTACGAATACGGGCTGCATTACATATGACATTTAATTCAGTACAGAAAAAAAATGAAACGCCAAAAGAGAATGTGATCATACGATAATTTAGTATACAGTACAAAGTAAAATTAAATCGAACATGAAACGCAAATCAGATGCAGTCATACCGTATTTGAATGGTGTAAGGCTGCTGATGGCTACTACTACAAATGTAATGGGTGTGCATCTTTTCCATGAATCTTTTGTATGTATACGTACGTAGTACTGCATCCAATAATATTCTTTGTTGCTAAAGTCAAATCTCAAATAAGCGTACATATCCTAAAAAAAAACAAGCATAAAATAGCGTAAGTAAAGCTGTATACGTAGTACCTTGTATTTGAATTGGTAACTACTACGTAGCATGTAAGGCAGACTGTGATTGGTTCAAGTGCTGATAGATGACGAATCAAAACCCAAGTTTTGAAATCTAGCCTGTGATTGGTGTTTTGACCGCTTCTCCAACCTGCAGCATCTTTTCGCGGCCACTTCGTTCGCAGCTCTTTCGCCGGGTAGATGCTGCTACGATATTGTGAACTTTAATCTGTGCTGTGCGTTACTGTTTTAAGTTGAACTTTCTGTTTTACCCCTACTGTACAATGGCTCCCAAGCATTCTGCTTCTGCTTAGGCTGGTAGTGAGCCTAAATACCACCGAATGATGATGACGATTGCTGAGAAGGTGACGCTTCTCGATATATTAGAAGAAGGCAAAAGTTACGCGGCCGCAGCCCGCCATTTTGGAGTCAACGAATCCACCGTTTGCAACATCAAGAAGGACGAGGCGAACATTAGAAAGACAGCTGCCATCACCTTTAGCAGATCAGCGAAGCGAGTCGTTACCACTCGTAATAAAACAATCGTACGTATGGAAGGTGCTTTAGCAGTCTGAATTGCCGACTGCCGGAAGAACAACATAGCCTTGGATACGAACACCATCCGAACCAAGGCTTTGGGCTTGTATGAGAATTTTGCGGCAAAGGAACCTCAAGACGACGATGGCGACCATGCTGAAGAACATGATGATGTAGATGAACCTCCACTAGGGACATCCACCGATTCCCAGCCTCAGAAACAACGTTCTTCCGCCAGCAAAGGATGGTTCGCGAAGTTTCAGAAACGCTTCGCCCTGAAAAGCGTTTCCCTGCATGGCGAGGCTGCTTCCGCTGACACTACCGCTGCTGAAACTTACGCGAACGAGACGTTCAAGAACATTATCGCTGAAGGTGGATAAAAGCCGGAACAAGTGTTTAATATGGATGAGACCGGCTTGTTTTGGAAGAGAATGCCGTCGTGAACTTTCCTGTTTATAGAAGCCAAAGCCTCTGGCTTTAAAGCATTCAAAGATCGTGTTACCCTCGTGATGTGTGGCAATGCTGTTGGATTTTTGCTAAAGCCGGGGCTTATTTACAAGTCGAAAAATCCACGCGCTTTGAAAAATAAAAATAAGAATCTCCTTCCCGTGTACTGGATGTTTTATACCGCACGTCAGCAAATATCTCGTAGAGAAGGGCTTGCCATTTAAGATCCTTCTCCTTATGGATAACGCTGGTGGACACGCAACTGATCTGTCGCATGAGGGCATTCAGGTTGAGTTCCTGCCACTCAACACTTCATTATTTCAACCGATGGATCAGGGGGTTATCAGGGCGTTCAAGGCCCTCTACACGAAGAATAACTTGGCGGACCTCGTTGCGTGTGGATGCTGCCCAAGAAGATGAAGATGAAAATTTTAATTTGAATCCATACTGGCGGAAGTAAGCAATAGCCACGTGCCTGCAGAACATCCAGAAGGCACTGCAAGAAATTAAACCTGCTACTGTCAATGCAAGCTGGAAGAAGTTGTGGCCCCAGATTGTTTACGATGACGAGGGATTTACACCATCTGAGATTCAGCACTCTGCAATACGCAAATCTGTGCAGTTGGCTGCGATAATTGGAGGTGACGGGTTTGGCGACATGACGACTGAAGACGTCGACGAGTTGTTGGACTGCCATTCCCAGCCGCTAACTGATGCAGTCCTAGAAGAAATGACAAAATCGGCCAGTGAAGAAGACAGTGAAACGCAGGAAGAGACCCAAGAAAATGTCGAAGAAACGGGCTTAACATTAGAACGGCTTGCCAAGTTCTGCAACTATGTGAAGGAGGTGAAAGAAATGTCGCAAGATTGGGACGAGGATATGGTTCGGTCTATGCAATTCTGCAACAAGATCGATGACATCATGACTCCCTACAGGATGCTCTTCGAGCGAAAAAAGCAGCACCGGCAGCAACTTCCGATCACAATGTTCTTCCAGACTCGCAAAAAAGAGCCTGTTCCTCCTGCTACTACGCCTTCGGAAGAAATTGAAGAAGTGTCCCAGGAAGAAGTTGAAGAGCTGTCCCAGGAAAAGACACCTCCGTCTGAAGAGACGTAAAATACTATCATTTGCTGCACAGTAGAAGACATCAGCAGCTTCATCATCATCATTTCTACTGTGCAGAAAATTCATCGCCATCATCATTCAAGTTTTTCTTCAACTTCTTTTGTGGTGAGTACAGTAACAATCTTTATTTTTTTTTATTAATGTTTCACTTTAATATTCTAACATTTTAATATTTGTGCCTGTTTTAGTTTAGTATGCATTAAGTTAAAGGGAAGGTTTTAATAGTCTGAATATACATGTTATAACCTATCATATTTTTCTGTTTAAAATCTACATTTACATACGTAAAACAACTCTCTCTCTCTCTCTCTCTCTCTCTCTCTCTCTCTCTCTCTCTCTCTCTCTTGATTTTTAATTCAGTTAAATCTTCATATTTCTTTGAAAACTATCAAATAATTCTGTATATCCTTATTCGATGTTTGATTATTGGAATAGTAACGCATCAGAAGGAAATCGCTTGATTTGCCTCTCGCCTTCCGCCAGAAATATGACATCACACTTTTTTTCTTAAATCTATGGTAAGTTGTACTAATCTCATAACTAATGATACAGACCACTAAAACACTTGATATTATTACTCGGTGTTTCGATGAGGAGAATGCTGTAATAAGATTACTCGGTAACAATGAAAGGAAATCATTCGCTTTGTCAGCGTGCTTCCGCCAGATACATAACGTCACAAGACACATCACGTAATTGCTACTAAAAAAATGACTTACAAAATATGTAAATTCATTTTTTCCTTGCAAGAAATGAAAAGAAAATACTAACTTACCGAGATAAATCAGTTTATTTTTATACAAGAAAATAGATTATTTTCAAGGAAATATTCGTCCTATCTCTGAAAGACTTGTGAAGTCATCACCCTGATAAAAATCTTCATAATGTCGAATCGTCATAAGTCACATAGGTCGTATGTCGAGCATTACCTGTATACAGTGAGCCCTCGCTACTTCGCGGTTCGACCATCGCGGATTCACCACTTCGCGGGTTTTTTTCATAACGCATATATATAAACATATCGCGGATTTTCCGGAAATTTCGAAAATACCGCGATATCTGAAGACCCCAAATACGATATTTCGTTACCTGTAATTCCATTAATACTGTAATTATTAATATCTGCTCTTGCTGATTGTTCATTCCATTACATATGACATATAATTTAGTACAGAAAGAAATTAAACACGAAAAGAGAATGTGATCATAAGATAATTCAGTATACAGTACGTAGTAAAATTAAATCGAACATGAAACGCAAATCAGATGCAGTCATACCGTATTTGAATGGTGTAAGGCTGCTGATGGCTACTACTACAAATGTAATGGATGTGCATCTTTTCCATGAATCTTTTGTATGTATACGTACGTAGTACTGCATCCAATAATATTCTTTGTTGCAAAAATCACATCTCGAATAAGCGTACGAGAGAGAGAGAGAGAGAGAGAGAGAGAGAGAGAGAGAGAGAGAGAGAGAGAGAGAGAGAGAGAGAGAGAGAGAGAGAGAGAGAGAGAGAGAGCACTGTATTATTATTATTATTATTATTATTGTTGTTGTTGTTATTAAAATTATTATTGTTGTTATTATTATTATTATTATTATTACTATTACTATTATCATTATTTATTATTATTATTATCATTATTATCATCATTACTGTATACGTAGGGTACCTTGTACTTTGAATTGGTAAACTATGTAGCATATAAGACGGATTGTGATTGGTTCAAGCGCTGATAGATGACGAATCAGAACCAAAGTTTTGTAATCTAGCCTGTGATTGGTGTTTTGACCGCTTCTCCAACCCGCAGTATCTTTTCGCGGTCACTTTGTCTCCTGCCATATCGCTGTGTAGATGTTGTTAAGTTATTGTGAACTTTAATCTGTGCTGTGCGTGACTGTTTTAAGTTGAACTTTTTGTTGAACTTTCTGTTAAACCCTACTGTACAATGACTCCCAAGCGTTCTGCTTCTACTAAGGCTGGTAGTGAGCCTAAACGCCACCGAAAGATGATGACGATTGCTGAGAAGGTGACGCTTCTTGATATGTTAAAAGACTGTAGAAGTTACGCGGCCGCAGCCCGCCATTTTGGAGTGAACGAATCCACCGTTCGCTATATCAAGAAGAACGAGGCGAACATTAGAAAGACAGCTACCATTACCATTAGCAGATCAGCGAAGCGAGTCGTTACCACGCGTAATAAAACGATCGTACGTATGAAAGGTGCTTTACCAGCCTGGATTGCCGACTGCCGGAAGAACAACATAGCCTTGGATACGAACACCATCAGAACCAAGGCTTTGAGCTTGTATGAGAATTTTGCGGCAAAAGAACCTCAAGACGACGATGGCGACCATGCTGAAGAACAAGATGATGTAGATGAACCTCAACCATGGACATCCACTGATTCCCAGCGTCAGAAACTTTTTTCCGCCAGCAAAGGATGGTTCGCGAAGTTTCAGAAACGCTTCACTTGAAAAGCGTTTCCCTGCATGGCGAGGCTGCTTCCGCTGACACTGCCGCTGCTGAAACTTACGTGAACGAGACGTTCAAGAATATTATCGCCGAAGGTGGATACAAGCCGGAACAAGTCTTTAATATGGATGAGACAGGCTTGTTTTGGAAGAGAATGCCGTAGCGAACTTTCCTGTTCAAAGAAGAAGCCAAAGCCTCTGGCTTTAAAGCATTCAAGGATCGCGTTACCCTCGTGATGTGTGGCAATGCTGTTGGATTTTTGCTAAAGCCGGGGCTTATTTACAAGTCGAAAAATCCTCGCGCTTTGAAAAAAAAAATTAGAATCTCCTTCCCGTGTACTGGATACATAATCCAAAAGCATGGATTACGAAGATGCTGACCTCCAACTGGTTCCACCAGTGTTTCATCCCGCAAGTCAGTCAATATCTCTTAGAAAAGGGCTTGCCATTTAAGATCCTTCTCCTTATGGATAACGCTGGTGGACAAGCAACTGACCTGTCGCGTGAGGGCGTTCAGGTTGAGTTCCTACCACCCAACACCACGTCATTAATTCAACCGATCGACCAGGGGGTTATCAGGGCGTTCAAGGCCCTCTACACGAAGAATAACTTGGCGGACCTCGTTGCGTGTGTGGATGCTGCCCAAGAAGATGAAGATGAAGATTTTAATTTGAAGGCGTACTGGCGGAAGTACAACATAGCCATGTGCCTGTAGAATATTCAGAAGGCACTGCAAGAAATCAAACCTGCAACCGTTAATGCGAGCTGGAAGAAGTTGTGGCCCCAGATTGTTTACGACGACGAGGGATTTACTCCGTCTGAAATCTAACACTCTGCAATACGCAAATCTGTGCACTTGGCTGCGATAATTGGAAGTGATGGGTTTGGCAACATGACGACTGAAGACGTCGACGAGTTGTTGGACTGCCATTCCCAGCTGCTAACTGACGCAGACCTAGAAGACCTGACAAAATCGGCCAGTGAAGAAGAGAGCGAAACACAGGAAGAGACCCAAGAAAATGTCGAAGAAACGGGCTTAACATTAGAACGGCTTGCCAAGATCTGCAACCATATAAAGGAGGTGAAAGAAATGTTGCAAGAGTGGGATGAGGATATGGTTCGTTCTATGCACTTCTGCAACAAAATCGATGAAGACATGACTCCCTACTGGATGCTCTTAGAGCGAAAAAAGAAGCACCGGCAGCAACTTCCGATCACAATGTTCTTCCAGCCTTGCAAAAAAAGAGCCAGTTCCTCCTGTTAATACGCCTTCGGAAGAAATTGAAGAAGTTTCCCAGGAAGAAGTTGAAGAGGTGTCCCAGGAAAAGACACCTCCGTCTGAAGAGACGTAAAATACTATCATTGGCTGCACAGTAGAAGACATCAGCAGCTTCATCATCATCATTTCTGCTGTGCAGCAAATTCATCGCCATCATCATTCAAGTTTTTCTTCAACTTCTTTTGTGGTGAGTACAGTAACAATCTTTATTTTTTACTTTAATATTCTAACATTTTAATATTTGTGCCTGTTTTAGTTTAGTATGCATTAAGTTAAAGGGAAGGTTTTAAAAGTCTGAAGAGTATACATGTTGTAAGCTATCATATTTTTTTTGTTTAAAATTTACATTTACGTACATAAAACACACACACACACACACACATACACACTCTATCTCTCTCTCTTTCTCTCTCGTAAATTGTTTTCCTGCTTTGCTACGTATGTACTGTATGATTTTATATAGATACGGTAAATAATATTTGTAATAACATTTTCTAAAAGCTTTTACTGTAATATCATTATTTATCACTTTCATCATGCGCGTTAAATGCCTTCGTTTGTTCATTACGATCGAAGATGGAACATACGGCGGCGTCATAAAGAAAAACATTTCATTTGGAAGTCCTAAGAAAAATTAAGTAAAACATTAGTAATAACAAAATCAACATACTGAATAATAAATATAATCGATGCAAAAACTGACCTATACACAGATGTGTAAATGCGTTTGTTTCTTCATTATGATCAGAGATAAACGTAAACAAAACATTGGTTGCCATTTTTTATCATGCTTTTTGGTGTGTTTAGAAAACGCATGATATAAAATCGCCTTTAATATTTGTGCCTGTCTTAGGTTAGGGTACTGTAGTACATGCATTAAGTGTTCTGTACATTAAAGGGTAGTTTGTTAACAGTACTACGTACAAGGGAAGGTTTTAAAAGTCTGAATATACATGTTAAATAAATACGTAAATATGGTGTCACTACTTGGCGGATTTTCACCTATCGTGGTCGGGACTGGAACCTATCTACCCCGATAAACGAGGGCTCACTGTATTTTAAATTTCTTGAGCATTTAAATAATCAAATATTACTTTCAATTTACTATCAGTTGTATTGTGATTAAGCGAACACTTAGTACAAACATGGAGACAATTTTCTTAACATTTGAAATCTCTTCATAATGAATATTTAATCAGCAGCAATATGTAATAGGATATCGGTTTCCATACAATTCGTTTATAGGCCGCATTATTAGTTATCACTGTATTCTCTCTCTCTCTCTCTCTCTCTCTCTCTCTCTCTCTCTCTCTCTCTCTCTCTCTCTCTCTCTCTCTCTCTCTGTGTCACATAGCAGAACACAAAATCTTTGTTTCCTTAAATATAGTCAATTAAATATGCCAAAAAATTAGACCGTGTAAAGATTCACCTGAGAGAGAGAGAGAGAGAGAGAGAGAGAGAGAGAGAGAGAGAGAGAGAGAGAGAGAGAGAGAGAGAGAGAGAGAGATAAAATGCAGTAGGCCCTTGTTAATTGTGCATTCTTGTTTCACGGCTTCAATTTTCTACTGAAAAGGGAAAAAAATCTGTGATAATTGTTTACCCAGCATTAAGAATTTGATTTATAATAGTTGGTGTTGGGATGGCCAAGAACAATGCAATACCTATTAAACAAAAATTCTAATGAAAATCACGATAAAATTCAAGCTGGGTGATGATATCAAATAGCCCAAGCTCCTTTACACTGGGAGTGCTGCACGCCACTACCTATCTCCTAACCCAGCTAGTCTTAGCTCTCTCTGTACAGTATATATCTATCTACTGAGGTAAAAAATTACAACATGTACTCATCGATTTACAACATATATCAAACTCAAATACAGTGAGCCCTCGCTACTTCGCGCTTCGACCATCGCGGATTCACCACTTCGCGAATTTTTTTCATAACGCATGTATATACACATATCGCGGATTTTCCGGAAATTTAAAAAATACCGCGATGTATGAAGACTCCAAATACGTATTTCGTTAATTCCATTAATACTGTAATTAGTAATATCTGCTCTTACTAATGGTTCATTGCATTACATATGACATATAATTCAGTACAGAAAGATTGATTGATTGATTGAAAGTTTTCTGGCATCCTGACATCTAAGGTCATTGACGCCGATACCATTTACTGTATATGAAAATTAAAAGAGAATACGATTAAAACCATAAAAATTAAGAAATCATTAAAATAGTTAAATAGTTTTCAGAAGACCTGCTTCTAAAATAAATATAAAAATTCCGCTCGCATAGTATGAAATAAAACACGAAAAGAGAATGTGACCATACGATAATTCAGTATACAGCACGTAGTAAAATTAAATCGAACATGAAACGCAAATCAGATGCAGTCATACCATATTAGAATGGTGTAAGGCTGCTGATGGCTACTACTACAAATGTAATGGATGTGCATCTTTTCCATGAATCTTTTGTATGTATACGTACGTAGTACTGCATCCAATAATATTCTGTTGCAAAAATTACATCTCGAATAAGCGTACATATCCTACAACAAAACAAGCGTAAAATAGCGTACGTAAAGCTGTACTGTATACGTAGGGTACCTTGTATTTGAATTGGTAACTACTACGTAGCATGTAAGACAGACTGTGAATGGTTCAAGTTCTGATAGATGACGAATCAGAACCCAAGTTTTGAAATCTAGCCTGTGATTGGTGTTTTGACCGCTTCTCCAACCTGCAGCATCTTTACGCGGCCACTTCGTTCGCCGCTCTCTCGCCGTGTAGATGCTGCTACGTTACTGTGAACTTTAATCTGTGCTGTGCGTGACTGTTTTAAGTTGAACTTTTTGTTGAACTTTCTATTTAACCCCTACTGTACAATGGCTCCCAAGCGTTCTGCTTCTGCTAAGGCTGGTAGTGAGCCTAAACACCACCGAAAGATGATAACGATTGCTGAGAAGGGGACGCTTCTCGATATGTTAAAAGAAGGCAGAAGTTACGCGGCCGCAGCCCGCCATTTTGGAGTGAACGAATCCACCGTTCGCTACACAGAGAAGGACGAGGCGAACATTAGAAAGACGGCTACCATCACCTTTAGCAGATCAGCGAAGCGAGTCGTTACCACGCGTAATAAAACGATCGTACGTATGGAAGGTGCTTTAGCAGTCTGGATTGCCGACTGCCGGAAGAACAACATAGCCTTGGATATGAACACCATCCGAACTAAGGCTTTGTGCTTGTATGAGAATTTTGCGGCAAAGGAACCTCAAGACAACGATGGCGACCATGCTGAAGAAGATGATGATGTAGATGAACCTCAACCAGGGACATTCACTGATTCGCAGCCTCAGAAACAACGTTTTTCCGCCAGCAAAGGATGGTTCGTGAAGTTTCAGAAACGCTTCGGCCTGAAAAGCGTTTCCCTGCATGGCGAGGCAATTTTGATCCGTAACTTCGGGACAAGAATTGGCTCTGAGGGTCGGGCCAGTCGGGCCTTTCTGGGAAGCGGGTGCGGGGTGTCTCGGGGGGCAGGACTGGGCGAGGTCTTGTCGGTTGGCTTCGGCTGGCCGGCGGACCGAGCTCGGACCTCGCTGACCGGGTGACCTTCCGCGGAACGGGCAAGGTTCTGCAAAGTATAATCGCGTCGAGACCTGCGGCGGAGCGCGGCTCTCGGGCCATGCAAGGCCCCAGACGGAGACGTGTATATATTACTCTGGCTTGCAGCCTAGCGACCAGCTCAGAACTGGCACGGACACGGGGAATCAGACTGTTTAATCAAAACAAAGCATCCCGATGGTTATGGCTGATGACGACGCGATGTGATATCTGCCCAGTGCTCTGAATATCAAAGTGAAGAGATTCAACCAAGCGCGGGTAAACGGCGGGAGTAACTATGACTGGTAAAGAAGATGCATATGCAGAACCTAAGCCACTAAAGTCGTAGATTACTAGCGACCCACCTCCTTGTGGTACCTGCCGGAAACCCATTTATGGGTCCAACGGGTCGCATGGAGGACTCAACCCGCCCAGCCTCTCCTTCGGGAGGAGCTGTGGGTCGCTCCACCCCCATTGTGGGGATAAACCTGCGAAATGGTCAACAAAATGCCAGCAGTGGCACTCAAAACCAGAGTGCTGCTGTCGCCGGATCTCTTACTGGCCGAGAGATAGGGCTTTCCAACAATGCCCAGAACATGACCGATGAAACTATTCAAAGTCCCATTTGCCCCAGTTGTAAGAGGGTGTTTAAGACTTATGCTGGTAGACGTCTGCATGAGAGACGGGCTCATGCCCAGCAATTCCATGAAGGGAATGTATTGCGCATTGAGAACAGACGCAACACTCCCTGGCCCTTGAAGAGCTCAGGTTGATGGCTCAGTTCGAAGTGTCTAACTTGGGCCATCCCTTTATGAATAAGAAAATAAAGGAGTGCTTATTCACAGGAAGATCCGTGGACAGCATAAAGGCCAACAGAAAGTCCAAACTCTATCAGGACTTACTCCAAATTGCCATTGGTAAGGTGAAGCAGGAGTACAAGGACACTGACAATTCGATCAAGCCGGTTGGGAGCCACCCTGACTGCCATGTGGGAGGCAGACTCGAGTGGACTTCCGACGATGAAAATTCCATGTATGAATTTGAAGTGGCTCATAACTCTGAACCCCACATACATATGGCAATTAAAGAAAAGGTCCTTCCATGGCGGACGCTAGAAAGCATCCGCACAAAGAGAAGGACCAATAAGTACAGAGGAAAGGTTGCAGCATATGCCCGATGCACAACCTCCACAGGTGAAATACCTCCACCAAAGGAATGTCGGGTGACTCTATCCCCGGTCCTTGTGGAAGGCGATATGCTCCCATCCTCTAAAGGAAACGGGAACTACCGAGGATGGAATGGATGAATATCTAAACTCTATGGTTGGATTGATTGATTGAAAGTTTTCTGGCATCCTGACATCTAAGGTCATTGACGCCGATACCATTTACTGTATATGAAAATTAAAAGAGAATTCGATTAAAACCATAAAAATTAAGAAGTCATTACAATAGTTAAATAGTTTTCAGAAGACCTGCTTCTGAAATAAATCTAAAAATTCCGCTCGCATAGTAAGACACATCATGTCCAAGAATCTTGGCAAGGATAAACCTGCCATCCTCACCTCGAGCCTCAAACAGATATCTATTTCTTAAGTTAGTAAAATTAGGGCATTCGGTCAACAAATGCCTCACTGTTAAAGGTACTAAGCAGTCCTCGCAATACGGTTGGTGTTGGCCCTTCAGCAGAAACTCGTGTGTCAACCGTGTGTGACCAATACGGAGACGACAAAGAGTCGTCTCCCATTTTCGGGGAATCATGTTATACCTCCAAGGTGATATGATATTTGTTACTTCCCTCATTTTATTGCCGTCTTGACTGTCCCAGTGCTGTTGCCATTTATCACAAACCAATTTCTTGATGTAAGGTAGGAGATCGTTACATGGAATGGGATACCTCCTTGGTAGCAACTCGGATGCCGCATTCTTCGCCAGTAAATCTGCCTTCTCATTCCCAGACACACCTACATGTGCTGGAACCCAACAAAATCGAACAGTTATACCTTTCCGTCCAATAATAAAAAGCCATTCTAAAATCTTTAAAACTAGAGGGTTATTAGAATTAAAAACTTCTAAAGCTTGAAGAACACTCCTTGCATCACTAAAAATTGTAAAATTACCCTCCTTTTCCAAAGCTATTTTCTCAATAGCGGTTAATATGCCATACAGTTCGGCAGTAAATATGGAAGCTGTTAGAGGAAGTGCACCTCTACAATTAAAATCATTACTATGTACTCCAAATCCAACGCCAGCATCAGATTTGGAGCCATCAGTATATATAAAAGTCGATCCCCTATGTTCTTCGACATGTTCCATAAAAAGAGACCTGGATTCTAAGTCAGTCATATTCTTCTTAACTCCAATAAAGTATTTACAAAAAGATATGTCAGGTAATTTCCATGGAGGCATTGATGATACCTTGAATGGAAGTACCTTATTTCTAATTATATCCAGACTATTTAAAAATCGATTCACCCGAAAGCCATAAGGTTGAGGAGATTTTGGGTGCAACTCAAAGTATGATGCGTGTCTTACAAGGCTTGCAGTCTGAAAGGCTAGAGAGCTAGGGAGTCTTTGCAATCTAAACCAATACCGAAGAATGGAAGACATTCGGTAAAGGTCTAGAGGTAACTCTCCAGCATCAACAAGGAGACTTGGGATAGGCGAGGTTTTAAAAGCTCCAGTAGATAATCTAATACCTGCATGATGTATCGAGTCTAATATTTTTAACCGGCTTGGGGTGGCTGAAGAATATACCTCACAACCATAACTAATTTTGGAAAAAATCAAGGCCTTGTATAATTTTAAAATAGTATTGCGGTCTGCCCCCCATGATGTATGGGACAATACTTTTAAGATATTCAGAGCTTCAACACATTTAGCTTTTAGCGCTTTTAGGTGAGAAACCCAAGTAAGTCTACAGTCAAATATCAAACCTAAAAATTTGGTTTCCGATACACATGGTATCCGTTGACCTTTAATGTATATATCCGGGTCTGGATGTACTCCCCGGATACGACAAAAATGGACAATGGTAGTTTTACTTGTCGAGAACTTAAATCCATTCATGTCAGCCCACTGGATAATTTTATCAATAGAGAGTTGGATTTTTCTCTCAACCATTGCCATTCTAGTGCCAGCAAATGATATTGAGAGATCATCCACAAATAGTGTTGAGAGAACATCCTGGGGAATGGCTGAGGATATCCCATTAATTGCTAGTGCAAAAAGGGTTACACTCAGCACACTACCCTGAGGAACTCCTTCTTCCTGGCACTTACTCTCTGATAGAGTTTCCCCCACTCTCACTTGAAAAACTCTACGTGAAAGAAATGCCTGAATAAATAGTGGCAGCTCTCCTCTCAATCCCAATTCATGAATGGTTTTAAGAATACCATATCTCCATGTGGTATCATATGCCTTTTCAAGGTCAAAAAATACTGTAACATGGTGCTGTTTGGAAGCAAAGGCTTCACAAATAGATGACTCAAGTCGTATCAACACATCAGTCGTTGAGTGCATTTTTCGGAATCCACATTGAATCGGTGATAAAATACCTTTCTTTTCAAGGTACCATATCAGCCTTGCATTGACCATCTTCTCCATGATTTTACACAAACAAGATGTCAATGCAATAGGACGATAGTTTGCTGCTAAAAACTTGTCTTTACCGGGTTTTAAAAAGGCTAAAATAATGGCTAGTTCCCAAACACTTGGGTAGCTATAATCATGCCATATTCTATTAATAATACTTAAAATAAATAGCTTTGTATTAAAATGTACATGTTTAATCATTGCATATGGAATTCCATCGGGTCCAGGGGCTGTATCGTTGCAATGAGCAAGTGCGGAATCAAATTCTCTTTCAGTGAAAGGAGAATTATACGACTCTTCCCTTCTTGTTGCAAAATTTAAAATTTTCTTTTCTTCAGTGCTCCTATACTGGTGACCAGGGGCTCCTTCATACTTGCTGGATACATTTGAAAAATGATTAGCCAGGGCATTGCTAACTTCATTTGCTTCAGTTACATACTGGCCATTCACCTTCAACACTGGTGGTGGGTTGGGGGTGAATTTGCCAGCTATCTTTTTTACTTTCCTCCACACAGAAGATGGTGGTGTTCTACTGTTAATAGAGGAAACAAAAGATATCCATGACTGGCGCCTTGCTTCTTTCATGGCACGACGGAACTGTGCTCTACATTTCTTGTACATTATTAAATTCTCATCAGTCCTGCGTCTACGCAATCGTGTTAGAGATCTTCTTGTGGCTCTGTGGAGTGCAGTTAGTTCTGAAGACCACCACGGGACTGGTCGTCGTTTGAATAACCCTGTTGTTTTGGGAATTGAATTGACTCCTGCTGTATGAAGAGTTCCATTCAGTAGGTCTATGGCATCATCAACACTTTCAAACTGTTCTGCTCTCCCTTCGATTTCACTTAGCTCACAGAATTTAACCCAGTCTGCCTTGTCTAGATTCCAACGTGGCGATCTTTGCAAAGGCGGACCCTTGTTGGTGTTTATAATGATTGGTGCATGATCACTAGTATGCCAATCATCTAATGTCCTCCAATCAAAATCAAGAAGGCAGTTAGAGCTTGCAATTGAAATGTCAATGCATGACAAAGTACCTGTCTGAACATGGAAGTGTGTGGGCTCTCCTGTATTAAGGAGTCCCACATCCTCATTCTCCACAATTGATGAGATAATATTGCCCCTTGTGTTGGCCAAAACATCACCCCATAAAGGATGTCTACCATTCATATCTCCCAGTAAGAGAAAAGGTTGAGGGAGTTGTTGAATGACCTCTGCTAAATCATCATATAAAATATTATCATTTGGAGGTAAGTACAGAGAGCATATTGAATATTTTCTCCCTATATCAATTTGTACAACAACTGCCTGCAGGGTTGTACGTATAGACATGGGTATTTGGGGAACATCTCGACGAATGTACATGAGACTTCCGCCATGGCTCCCTGCTTGTTGATTATATGGTGTTCTATAGCTAACATACTCTCGAGGACTAGGAGTGTTAGAATCAAGCATACTTTCCTGTAGACATACAATTATGGGGGAATGCTCATGAATTAGGAGCTTAAGTTCTTCATATTTCGCCCTCAAACCCTGACAGTTCCATTGCAAAATGGAGGAGAAAACTATGGATTATTTCTGGAAGACATCTTGGATGAGGTCTTCCCATTAGCAGTTTTTAGTGTAACATTATTACCAGTATGTTTCTTCAGAGGTGGTCTTGTTATGTTGGGTTTAACGTTGGTGTTTTTCTTTGTATTCTTTTTATCTATTTGTTGAGGTGGATGGTGGACCTCAACTTGAATTTCTGATTTATTCAGTCCATCTTCTGGTTCATTAGAAACATCAACAGACAAAACATCAAATTTATTTGATGTCATAACCTTAACGTTTCTAATGGAGGGTGGAGAGAGAGATGGAGGTCTCTCTCTTTTGCGATTAATAGATGGTGGGATTCGAGGTTTTTGCACCTTTCCCACAACAGGTGCATCAGGTAAGTTAGTCTTAAGTGGAACCTCCATCAGATCAGGCAAGGACATGGCCTGAGAGAGGTTTGTATTACTTTTTGTAATGGCGGCTGAAGGCTGTACAGCAATGGGCAATGACCTAGTGTTAATACACCGTGGTAAAGCCTCAGGAGGTGATAAGGTTACCTCGTTATTTGACATTTTGTCAGATAGTATACTTTTTTTTGAGCTATTGGCAGTGCTAGGTTGGTTTGATTTTAATGCCTTAGCATATGTATTTGATTTATTTAATAGTCTTTTGGCATGGGTCACACTTATGTGTTCTAAGTTTGATTTGTTGAGGGCAGCTTCCTCCAACTTATATAGCTCGCAGCTCTTGTCTGTGGATTTGTGATTCGAGCTGCAATTTAAACACCTGGCTCCAAGTGCACACTCTCCATGGTAAGATTTGGAGCAAATACCACACATCTTCTCATTTTTGCAAACTTTGGACGGGTGCCCAAATTTAAAACAATTAAAGCATTGCAATGGCTTCTGCTTGAAGGGTCTTACTTTAATCCTTTCGTTCTCGATAATAATATGAAAAGGTACATCAGCATCCTGGAACGTAAGGATTATCATTGATGTACCTGGGACTTTATGAACTTTCCAAACATTTAATGGACACATGGCCAGTATCTCCTCCTCTGTAAAATCATATAGGTCTCTGTTAAAAACTACGCCCCTTCCGTAGCTAAAATTTAGGTGGGGTTTGACATCTAACTTAATGTCATCATTATTTATTTTCATATTGGACAATATTACCGACTGTGTACTGGATTTGGCATGGATAAGGAAACTATTTTTTCCGAAACGAGATATATCGCCTGGTGCAATAGTTCCTACTTTTTTCTGAATCAATTTGCATATTTTAAAATAATTCCCTGTAACCCCCTTTGATTCAGCTATAAGCCACATCGGTGGTTTTGGATTTCTCTGGGAGGGCATGACTAAATCTGTGCCTTTTTCCAACCAATCGGCAGGCCTGTACACATCTAAATCTTTTGGTACCTTATCGCAGAGAGCAGCCGCGACATTCAAGTTATTAATTTTAATATTATTCAAATTACTTATTGCACTAAATGCTTCGTCATAACTACTATAAGATATCCATGAATCCCAAGTTTCAGCTTCAAGTTTCATCCTTATTTCTTTTATGCATCCATAGCATTCAAATGCTTTACATAGATCATCATAATTTGTTTCTATTGAAATTTGTGTAACATGGAGGATTCGAAGTTTCCTCGTGTTACCCAAATTACTCGATTTAGAAATATCAGTAGAATGGTCCTTTCCCGTTCCGAGGTCATCAACAGAGCTATCCCTTATCACATTAGCAGAGGTCGTCAACAGTGCCGGGGGAGAGTCAGCGTATCCAGGGGATGGGGGTTCGTTCCTTAAAGAATCCATAATAGTAAAGAGAGGGAAAAGAGTTAGTTTGATGTACCTGCTCGAGAATGTTAGGCCATCACGCGTCGGAAAGGAAATTTGCACTCTCTACTATCGGCACAATGAGAGTATACTTCCCAGATGGTCCACTCCATACCCTACCCGAAGGATAGCATCAAAACAGATATAGAGGCACAGGTGTAAGCTGAACCCGCCTGTTAGGACTGAGACCAAGAAATTATGGAATCATCCTCCCCATATCTATAATGACGGGCTTCCGGCCAAAAGCCGAGAGTCCTACCCCAAGCATTGGATCCCCCTGGATTCCGAAGACCCAACACTTGAGAATAGTTCCGCCAAAAAGGTCCAAACCATCTTCGGGATGGCTGAAATCATCCAATACTCTCATATATAGCTTTGAATGCAAACACCTCCCAACCGCAATACCTCCTCCCACTCATCAAAGCAGGCAGCAATAAAGGATGTATGAACATCCCCGCCGGGGCTACAATGGATGTGAAAACATCCAAGCCATAGGAGAAAAGAAAAAAATAAATAAATAAATAAATATATATGTACACAATATATACACACATATAATGAGGGAAATTTTTCTCATAGAGTTTGGAAAGCAAGACTAAAGAAAGTTTGTGAAATTAGGATAAGGTTGAAGTAGTATTGAGAAAAAGAAAAAGGTAAAAGAGAGAAATTTAGATTCGAACTGGGGGAGCAATTTCCCCAAGTTCGAGAGCCCTCTTGCCCGTCACCAAGTTTCAGCACGGGAATTAAATGCCGTGCTGAAGCTTAATGACTTCATCAAGGCATTCTCTCATTAAGAGGGTCTATGGTTGGAGACACTCCCAACTGTGCTCCTTCCCATATAGGATCTCCCCCGTCTAGCCCAGACGGGAGCGACCAATCTCCCTCAAGTAGTGAAAGTGAAGATAGCTCATCGGAAGAGGATGCCACGGGAGATGACATTGACTTACTGAGGGAAGAGATATTTGGTAGGATATTGAATAGGAATGGCATGAATAGAAATGGGAGACAAAATCAGGTTGGGAATTTGCCTCGATCAGTAAGGAAGAGGCGGGAATATGCCGCGACACAAAGACAGTGTGACAAAAACCGCAGTCGTGTCGCACAGAATGTTATCCACGGGAAAGACCCATTAGCTAGCCCTACCTTTCTGCCGGGTACGGTAGACTTCTGGACCTCCCTCTTTGGGAGGCCAAGTCAAGCTAACAATATTAACTACGACCCACATGTCCATACGAGCACCATCATCTAACCCGTTACCATCAGTGACGTTAAATGGTGCAAAATGAAAACAAACCTCAAAACTTCGCCGGGCCCAGACGGCATAAAAGCAGCCGATTTTAGAGCGACGGATGATGACAGAATAGCTCGACTTTATAACATGATATTGGCAAGTAAGATCGCCACAAGAGAATGGGCAAGAGGAAGGACTACCCTTCTGCCAAAAGTAGATGTCCCTCAGGTGGCCGGGGACTTTAGACCGATCACGGTAACGTCCGTGGTCACGCGGGGATTGCATAAAATCCTTACAAAGCGTTTAGCGGAGCGCATCCCATCCTCGGCCCGTCAGAAAGGGTTCAAGGCCGAGGAGGGAGTAAGCAGCAATCTCCTGCTATTAAACCAACCGATTAGCGACGCTAACAGAGAGTCAAAGTGTCTTTATATAACCTTCATAGACTTTAAAAAGGCCTTTGACTACATTAGCCATCCAGCCCTCTTAGATACCTTGAGAGGGGCTGGCTTAAATGAGCATTTACTTCAGTACCTCAAAAATTTCTATTAAAGTATCGGCACAGAGGTTGCTGGATTGATTGATTGATTTAAAGTTTTCAGGCATCCTGATATCTGAGGTCATTGACGCCGGTAACATTTAACTTATGTATACAAAAATAAAAAATAAATTAAATAAAAAATAAAAGAGTATTCAATTAAAATCATAAAAGTTGAATGTCATAAAAGTTAAATATTTTTCAGAAGACCTGCTTCTAAAATAAATCTAAAAATGCCACTTGCATGGTAGGACACATCATTTCCATGAATCTTGGCGAGGATGAACCTGCCACCCTCACCTCGAGCCTCAAACAAATATCTATTCCGCAAGTTGTTATGATTGGGGCATTCGGTCAACAAATGCCTTACTGTTAGAGGTACTAAACAGTCGTCACAATACGGTTGGTGTTGGCCCTTCAGCAGAAACTCGTGTGTCAACCGAGTGTGACCAATACGGAGACGACAAAGAGACGTCTCCCATTTTCGGGGCATCATATTATACCTCCAAGGAGATATGTCATTTGTTATCTCTCACTTTTATTGCCATCTTGACTATCCCATTGCTGTTGCCATTTATTGCAAACCAATTTCTTGATGTCAGGTAAGAAATCATCACAGGGAATGGGATACCTTCTTGGCAGCAACTCGGATGCAGCCTCCTTAGCCAGTGAATCTGCCTTCTCATTCCCGGACACACCTACATGTGCTGGAACCCAACAAAATTGAACTGTTATACCTCTCTGTCCAATAATGATAAGCCATTCTAAAATCTTTAAAACTAGAGGGTTATTAGAATTAAAAACTTCCATAGCTTGAAGGACACTCCTTGCATCACTAAAAATTGTAAAATTACCCTCCTTCTCCAACGCTATTTTCTCAATAGCGGTTAATATGCCATACAATTCGGCAGTAAATATGGAAGCGGTCAGAGGAAGTGCACCTCCACAATTAAAACCATTACTATGTACTCCAAATCCAACGTCAGCATCTGATTTGGAGCCATCAGTATAGATAAAAGTTGATCCTCTATGTTCTTTAACATGTTCATTAAAAAGAGACCTGGCTTCAATGTCTGACATATTCTTCTTATCTCCAATAAAATATTTACAAAAAGATATCTCCGGTAACTTCCATGGAGGCGTTGATGATACCTTGAATGGAAGTACCTTATTTCTAGTTATATCCAGACTATTTAATAATCGTTTCACCCGAAAGCCATAAGGTTGAGGAGATTTTGGGTGCAACTCAAAGTATGATGCGTGTCTTACAAGGCTTGCAGTCTGAAATGCTAGAGAGTTAGGGAGTCTTTGCAATCTAAACCAATACCGAAGAATGGAAGACATTCGGTAAAAGTCTAGAGGTAACTCTCTAGCATCAACAAGGAGACTTGGGATAGGCGAGGTTTTAAAAGCTCCAGTAGACAATCTAATACCTGCATGATGTATCGAGTCTAATATTTTTAACCGGCTTGGGGTGGCTGAAGAATATACCTCACAACCATAACTAATTTTGGAAAAAATCAAGGCCTTGTATAATTTTAAAATAGTATTGCGGTCTGCCCCCACGATGTATGGGACAATACTTTTAAGATATTCAGAGCTTCAACACATTTAGCTTTTAATGCTTTTAAGTGAAAAACCCATGTCAGCCTACAATCAATATCAAACCTAAAAATTTAGCTTCTCTTGCACATGGTATCTGTTGACTTTTAATGTATATATCCGGGTCTAGATGTACTCCCCCGATACGACAAAAATGGACAACGGTAGTTTTACTTGTCGAGAACTTAAATCCATTCATGTCAGCCCACTGGATAATTTTATCAATAGAGAGTTGGATTTTTCTCTCAACCATTGCCATTCTGGTGCCAGCAAATGATATTGAGAGATCATCCACAAATAATGTTGAGAGAACATCCTGGGGAATGGCTGAGGATATCCCATTAATTGCTAGTGCAAAAAGGGTTACACTCAGCACACTACCCTGAGGAACTCCTTCTTCCTGGCACTTACTCTCGAATAGAGTTTCGCCAACTCTCACTTGAAAAACTCTACGTGAAAGAAATGCCTGAATAAATAGTGGCAGCTCTCCTCTCAATCCCAATTCATGAATGGTTTTAAGTATACCATATCTCCATGTGGTATCATATGCCTTTTCAAGGTCAAAAAATACTGTAACATGGTGCTGTTTGGAAGCAAAGGCTTCACAAATAGAAGACTCTAGTCGTATCAACACATCAGTCGTTGAGTGCATTTTTCGGAATCCACATTGAATCGGTGATAAAATACCTTTCTTTTCAAGGTACCACATCAGCCTTGCATTGACCATCTTCTCCATGATTTTACATAAACAAGATGTCAATGCAATAGGACGATAGTTTGCTGCTAAAAACTTGTCTTTACCGGGTTTTAAAAAGGCTAAAATAATGGCTAGTTCCCAAACACTAGGGTAACTATGATCATGCCATATTCTATTAATAGTACTTAAAATAAATAGCTTTGTATTAAAATGTACATGTTTAATCATTGCATATGGAATTCCATCGGGTCCAGGGGCTGTATCATTGCAATGAGCAAGTACGGAATCAAATTCTCTTTCAGTAAAAGGAGAATTATACGACTCTTCCCTTCTTGTTGCAAAATTTAAAATTTTCTTTTCTTCAGTGCTCCTATACTGGTGACCAGGGGCTCCTTCACACTTGCTGGATACTTTTGAAAAATGATTAGCCAGGGCATTGCTAACATCATTTGCTTCAGTTACATAATGGCCATTCACCCTCAACACTGGTGGTGGGTTGGGGGTGAATTTGCCAGCTATCTTTTTTACTTTCCTCCACACAGAAGATGGTGGTGTTCTACTGTTAATGGAGGAAACAAAAGACATCCATGACTGGCGCCTTGCTTCTTTCATGGCACGACGGAACTGTGCTCTACATTTCTTGTACATAATTAAATTCTCATCAGTTCTGCGTCTACGCAATCGTGTTAAAGATCTTCTTGTGGCTCTGTGCAGGGCAGTTAGTTCTGAAGACCACCACGGGACTGGTCGTCGTTTGAATAACCCTGTTGTTTTTGGAATTGAATTGACTCCTGCTGTATGGAGAGTTCCATTCAGTAAGTCTATGGCATCATCGATATTTTCAACTTGTCCTGCATCCCCCTCAATTTCGCTTAGTTCACGAAATTTATCCCAGTCCGTCTTGTCAAGATTCCATCGTGGCGATCCCTGTAAAGGTGGACCATTGTTGGTGTTTATAATGATTGGTGCGTGATCACTAGTATGCCAATCATCTAATGTTCTCCAATCGAAGTCGAGAAGGCAATTAGAGCTTACGATTGATAGGTCAATACATGACAAGGTACCTGTCTGGACATGAAAGTGTGTGGGCTCTCCTGTATTAAGGAGTCCCACATCTTCATTTTCCACAATTGATGATATGATATTTCCCCTTGTGTTTGCTAAAACATCACCCCACAAAGGGTGTCTACCATTCAAATCTCCAAGCAATACGCTGTGGCAAAGCCTCAAAAGGCAATATGATTACCTTGTCATGCAGTACTTTATTATCAGAGGTTGTATTTCTTTTCTTAGGATTACTGGCAGTGCTAGGTGGGGTTGCTGTCTCCTGTGGTAAATTTACCTTTGATTTTAAGGCCTTTGCATAGCTGGTTGATTTATTCAACAGTCTTTTTGCATGTCCCACACTTATGTGTTCTAAACTTGATTTGTTTAGGGCAGCTTCCTCCAATTTATACAGTTCGCATCTCCTATCAGTTGATTTATGATTCAAATTGCAATTTGAACACCTGGTCTCAAGTGTACATTCTCCATGATAAGTTTTGGAGCAAATACCACACATTTTTCCATTTTTACAAACTTTGGATGGGTGTCCAAATTTAAAACAATTAAAACATTGCAGGGGCTTTTGTTTGAAAGGTCGAACTTTAATCCTTTCATTTTCAATAAAAATATGGAAAGGTACATCAGCATCCTGGAAAGTGAGTATAATCATTGAAGTTCCAGGAACCTTATGCACTTTCCATACATTTAATGGACACATAGAAAGTATCTCCTCCTCTGTAAATTCGTATAGGTCCTTATTAAAGACCACTCCCCTTCCATAACTAAAATTTAGATGAGGTTTCATTTCCAATGTAATTTCATCACTGCCTGTCTGTAAGTTAGACAGTATTGCAGACTGAGTCGAAGATTTGGCATGGATGAGATAACTGTTCTTCCCAAAACGAGATATATCTCCAGGTGCTATGGTTCCTACTTTTTTTTTGGATAAACTTACATATCTTAAAATAATTCCCTATTATCCCTTTAGATTCAGCTAAGAGCCACATTGGTGGTTCGGGTTTTCTCTGTGAAGGCATGCGTACATTTCTATCTTTTTCAAACCAATCAGCAGGTTTGTACACATCCAATTCCTTTGGGACCTTATCACAAAGAGCTCCCATGATGTTCAATTCGTTAATTTTGATACTACTAATATTACTTATGGCATTAAACGCCTCATCGTGACTTTCTAAACATATCCAAGAGTCCCATTTTTCATCTCCAAGTCGCATCCTTATTTCCTTTATCAATCCATAGCACTCAAATGCTCTCTATATATCATCATAATTTGTCTCTAAAGGGATTTGGGAAACATGAAGGAATCGTAGTTTCCCTGTGTTACCCAAATTGCTAGATTTTTTAACATCAGTAGAGCGGTCCTTTTTAGTTCGAAGGTCGTCAACAGAGTTTTCCTTAATTACAGTAGCAGAAGTCGTCAACAGTGCCAGGGGAGAGTCAGCAAATCCAGGGGATGGGGAGTCAGTATTTGAAGGGTCCATATTTAAGGGTGGGATTTTCAGGTTTTTTGTTGTTGTTTTGTTGGGGTACCTGCTTGAGAATTATAAGAAAGTATCATACGTTGGAAAGGAAATTTGTATTCTCCACTATCCGCACAATGAGAGTATACTTCCCCGATGGTCCACTCCATACCCTACCCGAAGGATAGCATCAAAACAGATATAGAGGCACAGGTGTAAGCTAAACCCGCCTGTTAGGACTGAGACCAAAGTAATATGGAATCATCCTCCCCATATCTGTAATGATGGGCTTCCGGCCAAAAGCCAAGAGTCCCACCTCAAGGATTGGATCCCCCTGGATTCCGATGACCCAACCCTTGAGAGTAGTTCCGCCAAAAAGGTCCAAACCATCTTTGGGATGGCTGAGATCATCCAATACTCTCATATATAGCTTTGAATGCGAATACCTCCCAACCGTGATCCCTTCTCCCATTCATCTAAGCAGGCAGTAATAACGAATGTGGAAATATCCACGCCATTTAAATAAAATAGAAAAAAAAATAGATAAATAAATAAATGAACAAATACAAAATAAATATATATATATATATATATATATATATATATATATATATATATATATATATATATATGCATACATCTACATATACAGGTATATATAACTAAGAAAAATAATAATCATAGAGATAGGACAGCAAGATGAAAGAAAGTTGATAAAATTAAGAGAAGGTCGAAGTAATATTAAGCAGAAGAAAAAGATGAAAGAGAGAAATTTAGATTCGAACTGGTCGTTGATCAAGAACGAAAGTTAGAGGATCGAAGGCGATCAGATACCGCCCTAGTTCTAACCCTAAACGATGCTGACTAGCAATTCGCTGTCGTTATTCCCATGACGGGGCGAGACGCCCCCGGGAAACCTCAAGTCTTTGAGTTCTGGGGGTAGTATGGTTGCAAAACTGAAACTTAAAGGAATTGACGGAAGGGCACCACCAGGAGTGGAGCCTGCGGCTTAATTTGACTCAACACGGGAAACCTCACCAGGCCCGGACACCAGAAGGATTGATAGATTAAGAGCTCTTTCTCGATTTGGTGGGTGGTGGTGCATAGCCGTTCTTAGTTGGTGGAGTGATTTGTCTGGTTAATTCCGGTAATGAACGAGAGACTGGCCTACTAAATAGTGGACGGGCGTTTTGGTATTATTATTAAAAGAAGGAGTTTTACCACCCCAATGAGTCAAGCTTGACTCTCACAGGGCTGGCCCGAAAAAAATCGGGATATAAAGAATTATAAGATTATCAAAAATTCAATTGATAAGGAAAAAAATAAATAAATGAAAAAAAAGAATTATATATATGTATATACAGTATATACTTATAATCTTTAAACATTCTAAATATGGGTGAATAGATGGATGAGTAGATATATATATATATAAAATCTGAGTGATAAAAATAATTAACTATATATTAAATCTATGTAATTTAAAATGAATTAGTAAAAAACTTAGGTAAAAATTTAGATTTTATCAATAATACGTGAATTCCTTAAAAAGGTTAAAATTCTAGAAGCAGAAAAATTACTTGATTCAGTTAAAATGTCAGAAAAAGTTTTCTGACCAAAACATATCTCTCTCTCTCACTGAAAAACTTTACAAACCGAAAATATATGTTTAATAGATAAAAAAGTATCACACTCACTGCACATTGGAACCGTGCCGTGAGGTGTACTCATTAAAAATTCATGGGTTAATCTCGAGTGTCCAATTCGTAATCTGGTTAAAATTACTTCTGTTCTCTTGTTCTTTTGTGTCGAGGAATCCCAAGGAGCAACCTTCGGTTTAATTTGCCTTAATTTATTATTTTCTGGCACATTATTCCAAATATTCTGCCATTTTTCCAATATGAAATGCCTTAATAATGTAATCAAATCTCCAACTGGGAGGTTAATGTTTTGTTGTGGTAATTTAATGGCTTCTTTAGCAGCAGCATCCGCCTTTTCATTACCAACAACTCCAACATGAGCCGGTATCCAGCATAACTCGGCACTTACACACTGAGAAGATAATTTACTTATAAGGTCTTTAATTCTTAGGATCAAGTGGTTCCTATGAGTATAGTTTTTAAGGGCCACTATGGCACTTTGAGAATCTGAATAGATGACAAATTTAAAATTCTTCCTATCTTCAATGGTTTTAATCATATTGATTGCTTGTAAAATGGCATATAACTCTGATGTAAATACTGATGATTCTTTTGGCAACGATAATTGTTGTGTTCCATCTAAAGATACAGCAGCACATCCAGTACCCATTGGGGATTTAGAACCATCAGTATATATTGCATAGTGAGGACCTTTTCTCTGAATAGGTTCTATGGTAATTTGCTTGTGGTGACTCGGAGTATAAGTGAATTTTTTTGATAAATAAAACAGATGAGAACAGATTCTTGTCCTTGTCATAATCCAAGGTGGGGGAAATAAAGATGGTTGGATAAGATTCACTTTAACGTTTGTTGATTGTAACAGTCTGTTTGCCCTAATTGGGAATGGTGGTTCATGGTTGTTTATAAATATGTCCCTTTCATTAAAAAGCTTTTTTGTTGGAGAATTAGTGGATAAAATTTTCAATGCACTCCGCATTGTTACAAAATCCCGATGCAAAGACAATGGGGGTTCTCCAATTTCACATAAAACTGAGAGATTTGGGGATGATCTAAATGCTCCGCTACAAATTCTCAGGCCTCGACTGTGTATTGGATCTAAAGATTTCAAAGCTGCTTCTGATCCTGAACCATAAATTGGGCTACCATAATCAATTCTTGATAATACTAATGCTTTATACATCATTAGTAAAGTTGATCTCCTTGCACCCCAGGTTGTGTGAGATAATTTCCTCATTAAATTAAGAGCACTGTTACATTTGGATTTGATGTATGATACATGTGCTTTCCAATTCAAATGGGTGTCAAAAATTAGTCCCAAAAACTTTACCTTATCTTGAAATTGGATTTGTACGTTGCCCAATGTTAGATTGATATCTTGGTTCTGCTTCCATCTACTATTTTTATAAAACATTATGGCTTGAGTTTTTTCTGCCGAAAGTCTAAAACCAACAGATGCGGTCCACTCTAGTATTTTTCTAGTGGCACTATTTAGAATCCTTTGTAAATGACGCAGGCTATTGGAGGAATAGTAAATTGCAAAGTCATCTACATATAGACTACTTTGCACTCCTTGTGGCATTTGATTAACAATGTCGTTAATTGCCAATGCAAAAAGAGTCCCGCTTAAAACACTGCCTTGCGGTACACCACTGTCAAGATTAAAAGATTCGGAGTAAATGTTATCAATACGAGTTTGAAACGTTCTTCCACCAATAAAATTTCTAATAAAAATAGGAAGGTGTCCTCGAAAACCATTCTGATGTAAGGATTTTAGTATCAAGTGTCTCCACGTTGTATCATATGCCTTTTGAATATCAAAAAATATGGCTATTGTGATCTGTTTTCGTTCAAAGCCTCTACGTATATAATTTTCTAAGTGTGAAAGTGAATCCAAAGAAGATCGTTCTGATTGTGAGCCAAATTGAGAAGTTGATAGAATATTATTGCGACGTAAACACCAATTTAGTCTATAATTTACCATTTTTTCCAGTAATTTACATATGCAACTGGTTAATGAAATTGGTCTGTAATTGTTTGGATTACTTGGATCTTTCCCTGCCTTTACTATTGGTATTACTATTGCATGTTTCCATGCCTTTGGAAATAGGTGTTTGGTCCAAAGATGATTGTAAAAATCCAATAGATATGCTTTAGCTAAAGGGGCTAGATTTCTAATCATATCAAAATTTATCTTATCTTTACCCGGGGCTGTTGACCTACAATTAGATAAGGCAAATTCCAACTCCTCTTCAGTGAATCTTTTATTGTAATAGATATCCTCCATAGTATCAAAGTTCAATGGTGTTGCTTCTTCTCTTCTTTTAATGGCTCGAAAGTGGGCATCTAAATTATCAATGCTGCTTATATTTTCAATATTATGGCCGATAATATTAGAGATTGTCTGAGTATCATGTATTAACGAGCCGTTCTGCATTAATGCGTGTCTCGCTGGTTTGCTGTAAGAGCCATTAATCTTCCTAAACTTCTGCCACACCTTCTGCACAGAAGTATTATCCGATATGCTTGACACGTATTTTTGCCATGAAATTATCTTGCCTTTAATTACTTCCTTTCTGAATTTAGCAGAAACCCTATTAAAATATGGTTTCAACACACTAATTTCTATTGCTATGTCAACCAGTTTGTTTATTTTATTCCCTAACATTAGGGGACCAGTGCTCAAATGTTTGAATCTTTTATTTAGGGTTTCTAATTTTCTTCCAACTGCATGCTTTTCGTTTATCAGCTGGGTTAATGTCTCTGACCACCATGGGACTGAATGTTTTAACTGTCGGGTGCCAGTCAGAGGTATCGATTTATCAGCCGCTTGTGTGATAAAATTCACAACGTCATTTGTTTTATCATGATCTTGGGAGTAATCAAAGGGAGGCACTTGCTTAGTGTAAAACTTGAACTTATCCCAGTCAGCTCTATCTGTATTATATCGTTGAATCGAAGAAGTTGGTGTATGTCCTAATATGGTAATCAAAATAGGAAAATGATCACTGGTAAACAGGTCGTCTAAGACATTCCATTCGAACCTATCAACAATATTATTGCAACACAGAGTTAAATCTATTGACGAATAGGTTCCATGAGCTTTTGAATAGTAAGTGCTACTCTCTGCCTCATTTAATATACAGAGGTTATGATCATTCATCATCTGTTCAACCTTTGAACCATTTATGTCAACATCAACACAATTGGTGTCCCATATGGAGTTATGGGAGTTGACGTCTCCTAGTAATAGTATATCCTCTTGCATATTTGGGAGTACTTTAGGTAGATTTTGTATATCATAGTTGAAAGAAGGTTGATTGTACATATTATAGATATTAAAGGTGTTGTTATTTAGATGTAATCTAACTCCAGATAATTGAAATTCTGATGTGTTGAATATTGAAGCATCATAAGTTACTTTATTATGAACATATACTGCAGTCCCTAAAGTATTGGGAGAAGGGATTGAGCGAGATGCTAAATTGTAGTTTCCTATTGAAGGAACAGTATCATTAGTATGTTGTAAGCATATTGCAATAGGGTTATAATTTTTCAATAGTCTTTGGATTTCCCCTAAATGTAAACGGGTTTTAAGACCATTAATATTCCACTGAATTATGTAAGGATTGAACGTTACGGCAAAGAAGATAAATTTCCACTGGGTAAGGCATTATTTCTGCTTATTCTGTTGGAGACGGGTTTCTGCTTGACTACGCTAGTTGTAGTTTTTGAATCAAGATTTGGTTCCTTGGGTATGGCTCCCTGGGTTTTACCCTTGTTTGTATTAGCTTCCCAAGTGTCATTTGGATTAAGGTTAAGTTTCTCTATAAATTTTCCCAGTTGGAGGGTGCCTGTTGCACGTTTCTTTATTAGATGGTCAACACACATACAACCAGCATTGTGGCTTTCTAATTTGCCATACTGGTTTTTGTTTTTGTTCTTAGTAAAATTATCTATTATATTATTCATCTTATGTACATTTAGATTTTTAGGGTCATTGAATTCTGCCATGAAGCAATCATTACAACCACATGAAACTTTGTGTGTTGTATTTTCTGCCATTGTTTTACGTGAAAGCATTAGTTTTCCAGTCATACCTAGAACTGGAGAAGGGCTTATTTCTTTAATGGGTGCATTATTATTCGACTTGCTTTCACTTCCTTGAGGGTCATTGGGATTCCTATGGACTTCAACGTTTATCACTTGTTTAGTGATGTGGTTATTGACTGTGTTAGGTTCGGGTCCAGAGGTTGGGAGTTCTAGTAATTTTTCGATATCCATTTCAATTGCATCTGGTATAAATTCTATATTATTTGTTTTTTTGGGTTTGGGTGGTGTTGTATCTTCAATTACTCTTTTCTTGCTTAAGCATTTTGATTTATGGGGCTCGATATCAACCATCTCTATTTCTCCTATGTTTTCTATAGCCTTGCTGGCACTGTCTGTGGCAAGTGTGTTGAAACGGTTTTGCAGTGGAATACGGTCTTCTTGCTTTAAGGGACCATTTTGGCCTACTTTGTTATTTGGTTTTTTTGTTTATTCTACTGCTATTATTGTTTTCCAGAATAGCTGGAACTGGGTGAAAGTTCTGTGGCTTGCTGGAATTATTGGAAATCTTGTCGGGCCTTGAGGGATTTGTTGATGAAGAAGGTGAAATCTCAGGATATTTAGATCCAGCAGTAACTGTGGGGTAAGTATTCCTTGAATTATTATTTAACTTTACGGGATTGGACAAAACTCTGGCATATGTTGGATTAGAACCATTAAGTTTTTTCCTTGCTGCACCAAAAGTTATATGCTCATTATTGGCAGTCTCAATTATTGATTGCTCCAGTTTGTACTGAGGACACAGTTTAGAATTGGGAGAGTGAGCTCCCTCACAATGGAAACAAAACTTTTCATGAGTAAAATCGGCGGAGGTATCATGGAATTCGTTGGGATCATGAAATTCGGAACAAATATAACATCTTTTCTTATTAGTACACTTTACATTAATGTGGCCATACTCGTAACACTTATAACATTGCATTGGTCGTGGGTGGAATTTCTTGACCGGAATGTTTAAGTGTCTGATCTTGATGTAATCTGGTTGGTAATGTGATGAAAAGATTAAACAAATTGCATTATTATTCCCTTTTAGTTTTTTAGCTTTAAGAACGGTAGCTGGGCATCTTTTCAGTATATCTTCATCAGAAAATTCACTTAGATCCCTACTATAAATAATTCCTCTTGCGTGGTTGTAAGAGTGGTGAGGAGAGACTCTCTGGATTATATCTGACGAGGAAGCTTTAAAATTATTCAATAATACAGCTTGAGATTCGTTACCTGCTTTAATAAGCAGACAACGGCCATAGCGTGTTAAATTTCCCTGTGGAATACAGCCTACCTTTTTTTTTCAATACATTCATACCCCTTTATCAGATTATTACATCCCTCCTTGTATGAAGCAACATACCAGACTGGTTCTGGTACTATTCTGGTATTTTCCAGAACTTCTTCATGCAAGGCAGAGCATTTGGGTATAAAGTCATATTCCGAGTCTAAAACATTTTTATACTATGCAATTTCACTCGACAAGAAAGGTCAGAAACTTTACCATTTCTTATTTCATGAAAAGCATTTGTAGCTTGTAATGTGTTACTAAAAGTGACATAAGCCTCAAATTCTTGTTTATTTTTGGAGAGCTGCAGTTTCATTCTTGTTATATCTCCAAACTTTTTCAGAACATCAAATAATTCTTCATAATTCCCATTGCGAGTTATTCCCTCACAATATAGGACCCTTAAATATTCATTTAAACTGCCAGAGTTTTTATTTCTCTGGCATAAGGGGGAAGTTGGAATAAAAGGTTCCAGAGTAATAACACTGGATGAATGCGAGTCCATCGAGTGAACTATTTCCCCGGAAGAGTCAGCCAGAGAGGAAGCGGATTGGTCGTCAACGGGTTTCGGTGGGTTCGCCATAATGACGAGAAGATTAATTTCGTCTGGATATTCCCCCCACCCACCAAGGAGCCACACTTAGAGGACGGGTTCATCCCTACAATTAGGGCCGCCCTAGGGGCAATATCCAGAGATACACCCCGCCCTCAGCACTTGAGGCGTCATGACAGCCGTCAACGTCAGACCCAGCACTGAGGGAAAGGTTTGACATAAAACTTTCCCCTCGCTCGGTCACGTCAGGTACTCGAGTTCTTTTGAGATGGCATGCCGTCCATCCCACCTGCCTCAAATCCAAAGAGGCAGCCAAACCATAATCAAACATAAGCCAAAGTCAATAACAAGTTCATTTCCAAGAGTTGGAGATGGGAGAAAAAAGGAAAAAACAAAAGGAAAAGAGAAAGTGCTGACTAATTTAGTAGGATCAACAGCTTGGCACTAAGGACCAGTGGGGAACGGGCGTTTTGGTGCATGGGCCCCGTTCGACACAGTCTTCTTAGAGGGATGAGCAGCGAGTATAGCTGCAGGAGATTGAGCAATAATAGGTCTGTGATGCCCTTAGATGTCCTGGGCCGCACGCGCGCTACACTGAATGGGTTGGCGGGTTGTCCTTCTCCATGAGGAGCGGGAAATCGCGTGAAAACCATTCGTGATAGGGATTGGGGCTTGCAATTGTTTCCTATGAACGAGGAATTCCCAGTAAGCGCAAGTCATCAGCTTGCATTAAGTTCCTGCCCTTTGTACACACCGCCCGTCGCTACTACCGATTGAATGATTTAGTGAGGCCTTCGGACTGGAGGTCTTGGACTGGGGCGGCGGGTTTCTCCCAGCAATGGGGTTCCGCCGACTCGCCTGGCCGGGCCAGAAAGATGTCCAAACTTGATCATTTAGAGGAAGTAAAAGTCGTAACAAGGTTTCCGTAGGTGAACCTGCGGAAGGATCATTACTGATGGATGGCTCGGCTGTGCTGCCCTGGGGTGCACAGAGCCAGATGGAGAGCTCGTGTGGGGCTCTAGAGGTGGTTTTTGGTGGAGGGGCAGTCGGTACAAAGACGTCTCGAGGGCTGCGGAGCCACAGTCGTCCGCGTCGCCAGGGAGGAGGAAGAGGCGGCGATGCGGTGCGGCACGCTTTAGGCGGGGTTACGCCGCTGGCCGGAAACGACGTCGAGTACTACTGTCCCTGTAGTGATGGTCGGAGAGAGAGAGAAGCACGGCCATCGGAGGAGGGCCCGCCGCGCTGGCATGTCCGTGGCGGGCCGTGATGGAAGTCACGCTTACCCCATGTTTTTGTATTATATTTCCAATTTGAACAACTTCTAATGGTGGATCGCTCGGCTCCTGGGTCGATGAAGACCGCAGCAAAATGCGTGTCGGCATGTGAATCGCAAGATTATGAGATGCATCGACCAGTTGAACGCACATTTTGGCGAGGGCACTGACCAGTGGCGCCGAGTGTGCGGCCCCCGGAGAGAAGGGGGCCGGTCGCGCCGCTGGAAGGGGCGGCCGCGGCTACCGTGAGCCGTGGCGAGATGGGGATGTCGGGCCGGCGCCCACTATTTTTGTGGGCTGGCGGTCCATTCCTTCTAGTGTGAAATGTCGCCGTGTCCCTGGACTGGGACCCACTGCTGCTGTCCGGCTGGCTGCTCTCAGCTGGCGGCGGCGGCGGCACAGTGGAATGGTGTCTGGGACTACAGTGGACGATCCTGCTCTCAGGTGAAGAGAAGCAGAAGCAATCCAGGGTGCCTATCCTGAGTGCCTAATCAGCGTTCGGGTCTTGTCCCGGGCCATGTTTCGTGGCTTCGTGAGAAGGAAGCAGCATCTGTTTGAGTGCCAGGCTCGTGGCCAGCTCCTCCTGCCATCTGTGTCTGTGCGAGAGCAGAAGATAGAAGGACGACGGGCCAGGGCCGCTGGTGCACTCGGGCGGGTGACGAGACTGGCCTCATCCAGAGAGAGCGAGAGCAGTGGGTCGAAGAGAATCATTTTCTTTCGAGCGCTGCTGGGAGGGACCCCGTCCGTTGGTGCGAAGGAGGAAGGGAGGAAGGAAGGAAGGAAGGAAGGAAGGAAGGAAGGAACGAAGGTGAGCTGTTGTCCGGAGGACGAAGCGGGAGAGAGAGAGAGCGCCTATTGATGAACGGTGCTGCCCTTGGGAGAGAGGGTGCCGTCGACACGGAGAAGCAAGCAGGTGGTGCAGCAGCAGCAGTAGCAGCGAGTAGTAAAGCAGCTACGGCTACCGCCGCCCCTGCGCTGCCCTGGGGAGCGGTCACCGCCGGACGGACGGAGTCCTTGCGAGAGAGGACGACGACGTCGGTCTAGCCGCTCTGCCTGCCGCTGGCTGCAGCAGTCGCCTGCACTCCGAAGAATGAAGGCCGCTCCTCCGCCTCAAAATCCGAGGACGACGCCGCTGGCTGATCCGGATGTCCTGCTCCGTCTGGGCCCTGGAAGACGCAAGTTTTTGAAGACCTCGTCCGCAAGGAGACAACCCGCCAAGTTTGAGCATATTAATAAGCGGAGGAAAAGAAACCAACCGGGATTCCCCGAGTAAGGCCGACTGAAAGGGGACCAGCCCAGCGCATAACCTCGCGGTCCTGTACGGCCGTCAAGGGGTGTTGCGTTTCGGTGCATCCGTACCGCTCGAGCTGCTCACCGCCTAAGTCATTGCTTGAATGCAGCCCCGAGGAGGGTGGTAGGCCCGTGTGGCGGCGCCTGTAAAAAGGTTTTAGGCAGCTTGGGCAGAGGGGTCTTTACCGTAGAGTCGGGTTGCTTAGTACTGCAGCCCTAAGTAGGTGGTAAATTCCATCCAAGGCTAAATACTACCACGAGTCCGATATTTGAGAAGTACCGTGAGGGAAAGCTGAAAAGGACTCTGAAGAGAGAGTTCAAGAGGACGTGAAACCATTAGAAGCTCAAACGGGTGGAACCGTGAAGGTCGAAAGAGGGGATTCAGCTGGCGGGGTGCGGGCGGCAACCGCGGTTCAAGTTGCTTTTCAGTGAGAGGACCCGGCGACGCAGTTAGTTGCCGCGGCCCCGTGGTTGTCGTGCCGCGGCCTGCGGGCTTATTTCTCCCTCGAGTAGAGTTGGTAGCGACCCGCTGCTTAGGGGCGTTTCGGACTGGTAGCCCGCGCAAAGGCGCGATGACCGACGACGGTACTGACCGGGCCCGAGCGGCGGTCACCGCAAGGAGGCCACGGAGAGAAGAATGCGGCCTCTCGCCACCTGAGAGTGATTGGTAATCCACCCGACCCGTCTTGAAACACGGACCAAGGAGTCCAACATGTGCGCGAGTCTAAGGGTGATCTAAACCCGGAGGCGAAATGAAAGTGAGCTCTGCTTGGGGCAGGCCGATCCCCTGTCTGCCGAGGCCTGTCGGGCCAGCTAGGTTGAGAGAATATCCTGGGCTGGTACCGGCGGTGCCTGGCCGGGCGGCCCGCCGGTCTTGCGGCCGGCGGGAGTTGGGGCGCAGGCCGAGGACTTGGCGTAGTGCGGCCCGGGGCACGGGGGTCTCTCGGGCTCCCTCAACCCGTGGTCCGCCGCCAAGTACCTGAGAGTGCAGCCGTTGGGACCCGAAAGATGGTGAACTATGCCTGGCGAGGACGAAGCCAGAGGAAACTCTGGTGGAGGTCCGAAGCAGTTCTGACGTGCAAATTGATTGTCAGAGCTGGGTATAGGGGCGAAAGACTAATCGAACCATCTAGTAGCTGGTTCCCTCCGAAGTTTCCCTCAGGATAGCTGGCATTCGGAGAGGTGAGTTTCATCCGGTAAAACGAATGATCAGAGGCCTTGGTGGTGCAATGCCGTCAACCTATTCTCAAACTTTAAATGCGTGAGACGTGGAGCTTGCTTGAGATGTGAAGCTCTATGATGCAAAGAATCACAGTGCCTAGTGGGCCACTTTTGGTAAGCAGAACTGGCGCTGTGGGATGAACCAAACGTACGAGTTAAGGGGCCTAAAGGAATGCTAATGTAGACACTACGAAAAGGTGTTGGTTGCTATAGACAGCAGGGCGGTGGCCATGGAAGTTGGAATCCGCTAAGGAGTGTAACAACTCACCTGCCGAAGCAACTAGCCCTTAAAATGGTATGGCGCTCAAGCATTCTCCCGATACTCGGCCGCCGGGGCACTGTTTTTAGCGCTGAGAGAGGCGCTGTGGAAGCCCCGGCGAGAAGGAGGGTCGCAGCGGTGAGCTTCGAAGGGACTCGCCGTGAGCCGGCCTGGAGCCCAGGCCTCTAAACGGAGAGAATAATGTTTAGTAGGTCTCCTCTGCTGGCAGCGTGAGCCGGTGGCCGTGGGTCCGAGCGAGAGAAAGAAGAAGCGAGACCCGCGCCGCGGCGCTCCACCAGCGAGGGACCGACTTGTCATCATCATAGATACGAGCTGAAAGGGATGCAGTGGCGAAAGGGAATACGGTAATGATTTCGTGACCTGTGTTCGGACGAGCCCGGTGTCTGCCTTTGAGGTGGAGGCCGGGTCAAGTGTGTGACGATTCCTGGCAACGGGATCTGGCTTGTGTCCACTGGCGTCTGGTCCGGGGGAGAGTTTTCTTTTCTGTTTTAGGCCCCGTGATCCCCGGAAATCCTATGAAGCGAGAAGGGGGTGATGGTATAGCAAACCACACGGTGGCCGTAGAGCGACACAGTTCTTGTGTCGTCCCGTGCACCAACGCCAGTCCGTGAAAGATGCAAGTGAGGAAGTCACACGGGTACGAGTCCGGGGCGGGTGCGGGTGGCTGGACCTCGTGGTCGGCGCCCCGCTCGCACGTGGTGACCCTGTTTCGACACAGACTGTACCCATCTCCGCATCAGGTCTCCGAGGTTTGGAGCCTCTAGTCGATAGATGAATGTGGGTAAGGGAAATCGGCAATTTTGATCCGTAACTTCGGGACAAGGATTGGCTCTGAGGGTCGGGCCAGTCAGGCCTTTCCGGGAAGCGGGTGCGGGGTGTCTCGGGGGGCAGGACTGGGCGAGGTCTTGTCGGTTGGCTTCGGCTGGCCGGCGGACCGAGCTCGGACCTCGCTGACCGGGTGCCCTCCCGCGGAACGGGCAAGGTTCTGCAAAGTATAATCGCGTCGAGACTTGGGGCGGAGCGCGGCTCTCGGGCCGTGCGAGGCCCCAAACAGAGACGTGTATATATTACTCCAGCTGGCAGCCTAGCGACCAGCTCAGAACTGGCACGGACACGGGGAATCCGACTGTTTAATTAAAACAAAGCATCACGATGGTTATGGCTGATGATGACGCGATGTGATTTCTGCCCAGTGCTCTGAATGTCAAAGTGAAGAGATTCAACCAAGCGCGGGTAAACGGCAGGAGTAACTATGACTCGGCAAAGACGACGCGTTCGCTGACTCCGAGCCGCTACGAGTTATAGATTACTAGCGATCCACCTCTTTGTGGTACCTGCCGGAAACCCATTTTATGGGTCCAACGGATCGCATGGAGGACTCAACCCGCCCAGCTTCTCCTTCGGGGGGAGCTGTGGGTCGCTCCACCCCTTCCCAGGGGACAAACCGGCGATTTGGTCAACCCTTCGCCAACAGGGGTGCTCAAAATCAGAGCACTCCTGTCGCCGGCACTATCGCTAGCATAGTGAACGGGCTTAACATCCCAGCCCAAGGCATCGTCGATGCAGCTACAGTCAGTCCAGTCTGCCCAACTTGTTTGAGGCAGTTCAAGTCCTACGCAGGCAGGCGTCTGCACGAAAGACGGGCACACGCCCAAACATATCATGAGGGACAAGTTAAGCGCCTTGAAGACCGGCGCAATACGCCCTGGTCCCTAGAAGAAATAAGGATGATGGCCGAGTTTTAAGTGTCCAACTACGGCCACCCTTTCATAAATCAGGAAATAAGCAAGTGCGTACTGTCAGGAAGGTCGACTGACAGTATAAATGGTAAAAGAAAGTCTCAACAATACCGAGACTTACTTAAAGACCTGTTGGTGAAGCAGGAGTACAAGGAGAAATCTATTTTGACTAACGTGCCAGTCGGGAGCCACCGGGAGAGCCATGTGGGGGGCAAACTCAGTTGGACTTCCGACGACGAGAACTCGATGATCGAGCTTGAAATGGCACACAAGGATGATCCCCACATAAACAAGGCAATTCATAAAATGGTCCTTACTTGGCGGACGCTTGAAAGCATCCGGACAAAGAGAAGGACCATTAAATATAAAGAAAAGGTCGCAGCATATGCACAGCCCAAGACCTCCACCCAATGTGCAATGCCTCCCCTCAGAGATTGCAGGGTCAATCTGACCCGAATCCGAGTGGATGGCAGGATGCTTGCGGCCTCTATTGTCCCAAAGACTGAAGCCCAGGATGGAATGAATGATTATTATGACTCCATGGCTGGAACCTCTCCCATCCGGGTTCCAGACCATGGAGGGTCTCCCCCGTCCAGCCCAGACCGGAGCGATGGATCTCAATCCTCCAGCGAAAGCGCTGGTAGTTCATCAGAAGAGGAAGTCACCGCGGAGGATGTCAACTCGCTGAAGGATGAGATATTTGGTAGGAGACAAAATAATATGAATAGGATTAACAGAAGAGCAGGTCAAGAGCAGAACAGTAACGTGCCTCGAAGTGTTAGGAAGAGGCGAGAATATGCAGCGACGCAGAGGGCATGGGATAAGAACAAAAGTCGCGTCGCACAGAATGCCAACCTAGGTAAAGACCCTCTTGCTAGCCCGTCCCTTCCGCCCGGGACAGTTGAGTTTTGGACCTCCCTATTCGGGAGACCAAGCCAGGCTAGCACAATCGATTATGACCCGCCAACCCAGTTGTGCACCATCTTGGACCCCATCACTATTGATGATGTAGAATGGTGCAAAAGAAAGACCAATTTAAAAACGTCGCCAGGCCCAGACGGCATAAGAGCTGCCGATTTTAGAGCGGCGGCAAGTCAACAGATCATGAATCTGTATAACCTGATCATTGAACACCGAATTGTGACCCGGGATTGGGCATAAGGCCGAACAACCCTATTGCCCAAGAAGGATGCCCCCCTAGAGGCCGGGGACTTCCGCCCAATTACAGTGACGTCCGTGGCAACACGAGGGTTGCATAAGATCCTAACGAAGCGCCTGGCAGAGCGCATCCCCTCTTCAGTTCGACAAAAAAGGTTCAAGGCTGAGCAGGGGGTAAGTAGCAACCTCATCCTACTCAAGGAGCTAATCAAAGCGGCCAAACGTGAGTCGAAGAGCCTTTCATAGCCTTTATTGACTTTAAAAAGGCCTTTGACTCCGTCTACCATCCAGCTCTCCTCGATACTCTGAGAGCTGCTGGCCTCGACAGGAATTCGATCCAGTACCTCACCAACCTCTATTCTAGTATCAGCACGGAGGTAGCTGGAATCGAAGTAGACATAACAAAGGGCGTAATGCAGGGGGATCCTCTATCTCCCCTGCTAGTCAATCTTGCCCTAGACCATGCACTTGCAAAGCTCCCCGAAGGCGTAGGGGCAACGCTGAGAGGGGAGACTATTAAGTATTTGGCGTTTGCGGATGATATTGTTGTTGTGGCACAGACGAGAGCAGGTTTGTCATCTTCGGTGACCAGATTACTGGATGAGTCGGCAAAGCTTGGCCTCGAGCCTGGCTTAGGGAAGTGTGCCACAGCTGGAATCATCGGCAACCGCCAACTTAGGACCTGGTACGTTGATACCCGTCCCTTCACGTACGGAAATGCCAACCTTCCGGTCACAAGTCCTGACGGCTTTTAAAAATATCTTGGGGTAGACGTCGGACTAGTGGCAAACGTGAATGGGGCGAAATTGATTGGTAAGGCCAAAACTGAACTGGGGAACCTTCAGACAGTGCCGCTGAAGCCTCAGCAGAAGTTTTGGTCCTTAAAAACCGTGCTGATACCACGGCTATGCCACATAGCCGTCCACGGACAACTCAAAAAATATCACCTTAAAACGGTTGATAATGAGGTCAGGAAGTTTGTCAGAAAGTGCTTGCACCTAACTGGCGATACTCCACTAAGAGCTTTCTATGCAGGTTCAGCAGCCGGGGGCCTTGGTATTTACAACTTTACCGAGGGTATCCCCAAAGCCCTGCATGATTGCTATAGTCGTCTAGCCCGATCTCCGGACCCGGTGGTGGCGGGAATTGCTGCTGATCTAGCCGAGCAACACCCGGCCCCCGTTGCCATCGACTGGGGAGAAAGGCTATACCTTACTGTTGACGGGTGTGGTCTGAGGGAGGCGCCCTTCGGACTACGACCCAGATGGTTGGACGCTGGAAGCCGTCTTATGAAAGGGGGCACCTACTGTAATGCCATCAAGCTCAAACTGGGACTTCTAACAACCCCGGCCCGGAGCGCGAGAGGCAGACAGCAGAGCAACCGCTGTGATCTTGGTTGCAATGCCCCTGGTACCCTGCATCACATTTTGCAGACGTGCCCAGCTGTTCAACTATGGAGGATCAAGAGGCACGATTCCATCAAGTGCTTCATCAAAAAGAAGGCTATCGAAGCAGGGTACACCGTAGTAGATGAACCCCACATCTCAACGACAGAAGGGCTGAGGAAGCCAGACCTCGTCGTCTGGAATGACAAAGAGTCAATAGTAATTGACTCTCAAGTAAATGCGGACGCCAACGTACGATCTCTCGACTTTTTTGATGCCGCGAAGATCGCGAAGTACAACACCGACTGCATCAAGAGGGCCGTGGAAGACCTTACGGCGACAGTACCCTCAATCAGGGCGGTCACCGGGAACTGGCGAGGTGTACTGTCGCGAGGGACAGTCAGCTTGTGCCAGAAGCTGAAACTGCGACTCGAGGACTTGGACCTACTGACTGTGAAGATCTTAGAAGGAGGACTGTCCATATATGCGAATTATATGGGCATGTCGGGCGGAGGCGACGTCTCGTAGCTGGATCAACGATGGAGATTGACCGACCGACGTTCCTCCAGGACTTGTTTCCTGTTGAGTGGAGATATACACGCCGGTGGGACTGCAGCGGATCGACAACAACATCGGTACGGGACCATCAAGCTGGAGCTGCAGTACCATAGCTAGCAGAAGAAGAGGATCACCTATGCGAATAGGAAAAGTGGACTAGCCAGGGAGAGCAAGAGCGTGGTAAGACCAGGAAAATGGTGAAGTGCTGCTCTCCTGCAAACGCTAGTCTTAAAAAAAAAAAAATAGCCAAATGCCTCGTCATGTAATTAGTGACGCGCATGAATGGATTAACGAGATTCCCACTGTCCCTACCTACTATCTAGCGAACCCACAGGCAGGGGAACGGGCCTGCACACAACAGCGGGGAAAGAAGACCCTGTTGAGCTTGATTGATTGAAAGTTTTCTGGCATCCTGACATCTAAGGTCATTGACGCCGATACCATTTACTGTATATGAAAATTAAAAGAGAATTCGATTAAAACCATAAAAATTAAGAAGTCATTACAATAGTTAAATAGTTTTCAGAAGACCTGCTTCTGAAATAAATCTAAAAATTCCGCTCGCATAGTAAGACACATCATGTCCAAGAATCTTGGCAAGGATAAACCTGCCATCCTCACCTCGAGCCTCAAACAGATATCTATTTCTCAAGTTAGTAAAATTATGGCATTCGGTCAACAAATGCCTCACTGTTAAAGGTACTAAACAGTCCTCGCAATACGGTTCGTGTTGGCCCTTCAGCAGAAACAATGCATTGAAAGCAGGCGCAACAACCCCTGGTCCCTGGAAGAACTCAGGATGATGGCCCTGTTCGAAGTGTCTAACTTGGGCCATCCCTTTATAAACATGAGAATAAGGGAGTGCTTATTCACAGAAAGATCTCTGGACAGTATAAATGGCCAGAGCAAGACCAAAATCTATCAGGACCTACTCAAAAATGCCATATAAAAGGTGAAAGAGGAGTACAAGGAGACTGATAATTCGATCGAGCCTGGCGGTAGCCACCGACACTGCCATGTGGTGACCCTGTTTCGACACAGACTATACCCATCTCCGCATCCGGTCTCCGAGGTTTGGAGCCTCTAGTCGATAGATGAATGTGGGTAAGGGAAATCGGCAATTTTGATCCCTAACTTCGGGACAAGGATCGGCTCCGAGAGTCGGGCCAGTCGGGCCTTTCCAGGAGGGTGCGGGGTGTCTCGGGGGGGCAGGACTGGGCGAGGTCTTGTCGGTCGGCTTCGGCTGGCCGGCGGACCGAGCTCGCACCTCGCTGACCGGGTGCCCTCCCGCGGAACGGGCAAGGTTCTGCAAAGTATAATCGCGTCGAGACTTGGGGCGTGTATATATTACTCCAGCTGGCAGCCTAGCGACCAGCTCAGAACTGGCACGGACACGGGGAATCCGACTGTTTAATTAAAACAAAGCATCACGATGGTTATGGCTGATGATGACGCGATGTGATTTCTGCCCAGTGCTCTGAATGTCAAAGTGAAGAGATTCAACCAAGCGCGGGTAAACGGCGGGAGTAACTATGACTCGGCAAAGACGACGCGTTCGCTGACTCCGAGCCGCTACGAGTTATAGATGATCTCGGTTCCATTTTCTTGGTGGTGGGAGCCAGAGGTAATGATAAAGAGGGACTGTTGGGGGCATCCGTACTACAACGCGAAAGGTGAAATTCAGTGACCGTCGTAGGACGAACAACAGCGAAAGCATTTGCCAAGAATGTCTTCGTTGATCAAGAACGAAAGTTAGAGGATCGAAGGCGATCAGATACCGACCTAGTTCTAACCCTAAACGATGCTCACTAGCAATTCGCCGTCGTTATTCCCATGATGTGGCGAGACGCCCCCGGGAAACCTCAAGTCTTTGAGTTCCGGGGGTAGTATGGTTGCAATACTGAAACTTAAAGGAATTGACGGAAGGGCACCACCAGGAGTGGGGCCTGCTGCTTAATTTGACTCAACACGGGAAACCTCACCAGGCCCGGACACCAGAAGGATTGATAGATTAAGAGCTTTTTCTCGATTTGGTAGGTGGTGGTGCATGGCCGTTCTTAGTTGGTGGAGTGATTTGTCTGGTTAATTCCGGTAACGAACGAGACTCTGGCCTACTAAATAGTGGGCGGGCGTTTTGGTGCATGGGCCCCGTTCGACACAGTCTTCTTAGAGGGATGAGCAGCGAGTATAGCTGCAGGAGATTGAGCAATAACAGATCTGTGATGCCCTTAGATGTCCTGGGCCGCACGCGCGCTATACTGAATGGGTTAGCGGGTTGTCCTTCTCCGAGAGGAGCGGGAAATTGCGTGAAAACCATTCGTGATAGGGATTGGGGCTTGCAATTGTTTCCCATGAATGAGGAATTCCCAGTAAGCGCAAGTCATCAGCTTGGTTGATTAAGTCCCTGCCCTTTGTACACACCGCCCGTCGCTACTACCGATTGAATGATTTAGTGAGGCCTTCGGACTGGTGGTCTTGAACTGGGCCGGCAGGTTTCTCCCAGCAATGGGGTTCCGCCAACTCGCCTGGACGAGCCGGAAATGAATGAATGAATGATTTAAAGTTCTCAGGCATCCTGACATCTAAGGTCATTGACGCCGGTAACATTTAATTTATGTATACAAAAATAAAAAATGAAATAAAATATTAAAGAGTATTCAATTAAAATCATAAAAATTGAATGTCATAAAAGTTAAATATTTTTCAGAAGACCTGCTTCTGAAAGAAATCTGAAAATGCCACTTGCATGGTAGGACACATCATTTCCAAGAATCTTGGCAAGGATGAACCTGCCACCCTCACCTCGAGCCTCAAACAAATGTCTATTCCGCAAGTTGTTATAATTGGGGCATTCGGTCAACAAATGCCTTACTGTTAGAGGTACTAAACAATTGTCACAATACGGTTGGTGTTGGCCCTTCAGCAGAAACTCATGTGTCAACCGAGTGTGACCAATACGGATACGACAAAGAGACGTCTCCCATTTTCGGGGCATCATATTATACCTCCAAGGAGATATGTCATTTGTTACTTCCCTCATTTTATTGCCATCTTGACTATCCCATTGCTGTTGCCATTTATTGCAAACCAATTTCTTGATGTCAGGTAAGAAATCATTACAGGGAATGGGATACCTTCTTGGCAGCAACTCGGATGCAGCCTCATTAGCCAGTGAATCTGCCTTCTCATTCCCGGACACACCTACATGTGCTGGAACCCAACAAAATTGAACTGTTATACCTCTCCGTCCAATAATGAAAAGCCATTCTAAAATCTTTAAAACTAGAGGGTTATTAGAATTAAAAACTTCCATAGCTTGAAGGACACTCCTTGCATCACTAAAAATTGTAAAATTACCCTCCTTCGCCAACGCTATTTTCTCAATAGCGGTTAATATGCCATACAGTTCGGTAGTAAATATGGAAGCGGTCAGAGGAAGTGCACCTCTACAATTAAAACCATTACTATGTACTCCAAATCCAACGCCAGCATCAGATTTGGAGCCATCAGTATAGATAAAAGTTGATCCTCTATGTTCTTTAACATGTTCATTAAAAAGAGACCTGGCTTCTAGGTCTGACATATTCTTCTTATCTCCAATAAAATATTTACAAAAACATATCTCCGGTATCTTCCATGGAGGCGTTGATGATACCTTGAATGGAAGTACCTTATTTCTAATTATATCCAGACTATTTAATAATCGTTTCACCCGAAAGCCATAAGGTTGAGGAGATTTTGGGTGCAACTCAAAGTATGATGCGTGTCTTACAAGGCTTGCAGTCTGAAATACTAGAGAGTTAGGGAGTCTTTGCAATCTAAACCAATACCGAAGAATGGAAGACATTCGGTAAAAGTCTAGAGGTAACTCTCCAGCATCAACAAGGAGACTTGGGATAGGCGAGGTTTTAGAAGCTCCAGTAGACAATCTAATACCTGCATGATGTATCGAGTCTAATATTTTTAACCGGCTTGGGGTGGCTAAATAATATACCTCAAAACCATAACTAATTTTGGAAAAAATCAAGGCCTTGAATAATTTTAAAATAGTATTGCGGTCTGCCCCTCACGATGTATGAGACAATACTTTTAAGATATTCAGAGCTTCAACACATTTAGCTTTTAATGCTTTTAAGTGAGAAACCCATGTAAGTCTACAGTCAAATATCAAACCTAAAAATTTGGTTTCCGATACACACGGTACCCGTTGACCTTTAATGTATATATCCGGGTCTGGATGTACTCCCCGGATACGACAAAAATAGACAATGGTAGTTTTACTTGTCGAGAACTTAAATCCATTCATGTCAGCCCACTGGATAATTTTATCAATAGAGAGTTGGATTTTTCTCTCAACCATTGCCATTCTAGTGCCAGCAAATGATATTGAGAGATTATCCACAAATAATGTTGAGAGAACATCCTGGGGAATGGCTGAGGATATCCCATTAATTGCTAGTGCAAAAAGGGTTACACTCAGCACACTACCCTGAGGAACTCCTTCTTCCTGGCACTTACTCTCTGATAGAGTTTCCCCCACTCTCACTTGAAAAACTCTACGTGAAAGAAATGCCTGAATAAATAGTGGCAGCTCTCCTCTCAATCCCAATTCATGAATGGTTTTAAGAATACCATATCTCCATGTGGTATCATATGCCTTTTCAAGATCAAAAAATACTGTAACATGGTGCTGTTTGGAAGCAAAGGCTTCACAAATAGAAGACTCAAGTCGTATCAACACATCAGTCGTTGAGTGCATTTTTCGGAATCCACATTGAATCGGTGATAAAATACCTTTCTTTTCAAGGTACCATATCAGCCTTGCATTGACCATCTTGTTTGACCCTAATAAGTAACGATAGGTATGTCGGGAGGAGGTGATGTAACGTGGCGTTCTCGGCCACGAAGTTTTGACCACCCGAAGTTCCTCCAGGAGCTAAGAACGATCTCCTGTTGTGTGGATAAGCGCGCCGGCAGGAACACAGCCATTGTTAACACCAAGGAAGGACAATGTAATGGTACGCTGTGTTACCTGATTTAATGTTAAGGCTAGATTTAAGTTTAGAATTGTAAAAGTCTAGGCACCTAGGCTAAGTTAAATCAATATATGTAAATTGCCTAGGAAATGAGACCAACCTCTGAGTAGCCGAGAGAGGTCCCATTAGGATTAAGGCTTAGATCAGTTTTGCGAGAGCTCTCAGGTAGGGTAGGTCGTAGTAACAGCCAAATGCCTCGGACCTCGCTGACCGGGTGCCCTTCCGCGGAACGGGCAAGGTTCTGCAAAGTATAATCGCGTCGAGAATTGGGGCGGAGCGCGGCTCTCGGGCCGTGCGAGGCCCCAGACGGAAACGTGTATATATTACTCCGGCTGGCAGCCTAGCAACCAGCTCAGAACTGGCACGGACACGGGGAATCCGACTGTTTAATTAAAACAAAGCATCGCGATGGTTATGGCTGATGATGACGCGATGTGATTTCTGGCCAGTGCTCTGAATGTCAAAGTGAAGAGATTCAACCAAGCGCGGGTAAACGGCGGGAGTAACTATGACTGGTAAAGAAGACGTGTATGCAGAATCCGAGCCACTAAAGTCGTAGCTTACTAGCGACCCACCTCCTTGTGGTACCTACCGAAAACCCATTTATGGGTCCAACGGGTCGCATGGAGGACCCAACCCGCCCAGCCTCTACTTCGGGAGGAGCTGTGGGTCGCTCCACCACCATTGTGGGGTTAAACCGGCGAAATGGTCAACTAAACGCCAGCAGTGGCACTCAAAACCAGAGTGCTGCTGTCGCCGGATCTCTTACTGGCCAAGAGATAGGGCTTTCCAACAATGCCCAAAACATGACCGATGAAGCTATTCAGAGTCCCATCTGCCCCAGTTGCAAGAAGGTGTTCAAGACTTATGCTGGTAGACGTCTGCATGAGAGACGGGCTCATGCCCAGCAATTCCATGAAGGGAATGTATTGCGCATCGAGAGCCGACGCAACACTCCCTGGTCCCCTGAAGGGCTCAGGTTGATGGCCCAGTTCGAAGTGTCTAACTTGGGCCATCCCTTTATGAATAAGAGAATTAAAGAGTGCTTATTCACAGGAAGATCAGTGGATAGTATAAATGGCAAGAGAAAGTCCAAACTCTATCAGGACTTACTCCAAAGTGCCATTGGTAAGGTGAAGATGGAGTACAAGGTGAATGATAATTCGATAGAGCCGGTTGGGAGCCACCCTGACTGCCATGTGGGAGGCACACAGGAGTGGACTTCCGACGATGAAAATTCCATGTGTGAATTTGAAGTGGCTCATAACTCTGAACCCCACATTAATAAAGCGATTAAAGAAAAGGTTCTTCCTTGGCGGATGCTAGAAAGCATCCGCACAAAGAGAAGGACCAATAAGTACAGAGGAAAGGTTGCAGCATATGCCCGATGCACGACCTCCAGAGGTGTAACAGCTCTACCAAAGGAATGTCGGGTGACTCTATCCCCGGTCCTTGTGGAAGGCGATATGCTCCCATCCTCTAAAAGTGACAGGGGAATTACCGAGGATGGAATGAATGATTACCTAAATCCTATGGTTGGAGATACTCCCATCTATGCTCCTGCCCATAGAGGATCTCCCCCGTCTAGCCCAGACGGGAGCGACCAGTCTCCCTCAAGTAGTGAGAGTGAGGATAGTTCGGAAGAGGATACCACGGCAGATGACATCGATCTACTGAGGGAAGAGATATTTGGTGGGAGATTGAATAGGAATGGCATGAATAGAAATGGGAGTCAAAATCAGGTTGGGAATTTGCCTCGTTCAGTAAGGAAGAGGCGGGAGTATGCCGCGACACAAAGACAGTGGGATAAAAACCGCAGTCGTGTCGCACAGAATGTTATCCTCGGGAAAGACCCGTTAGCTAGCCCTACCTTTCCGCAGGGTACGGTAGACTTCTGGACCTCCCTCTTTGGAAGGCCAAGTCAAGCTAGCACTATCGACTATGTCCCACAAGTCCATACGAACACCATTATTGAACCCGTTACCATCAGTGACGTTAAATGGTGCAAAATGAGAACAAATCTCAAAACTTCGCCGGGCCCAGACGGCATAAAAGCAGCCGATTTTAGAGCGGCGGATGATGACAGTATTGCTCGACTGTATAACATGATATTGGCAAGTAGAACTGCCACAAGACAATGGGCAAGAGGAAGGACTACCCTCCTGCCCAAAGTAGATGTCCCTCAGGTGGCCAGGGACTTTAGACCGATCACGGTAACGTCCGTGGTCACGCGGGGATTGCATAAAATCCTTCCGAAGCGTTTAGCGGAGTGCATCCCATCCTCGGCCCGTCAGAAAGGGTTCAAAGCCGAGGAGGGAGTAAGCAGCAATCTCCTGCTCTTAAATTAACTGATCAGTGACGCTAAAAGAGAGTCGAAGAGCCTTTATATAGCCTTCATAGACTTTAAAAAGGCCTTTTGACTCCATTAGCCATCCAGCCCTCCTAGACACCCTGAGAGGGGCTGGCTTAGATGAGGATTCACTTCAGTACCTCAAAAACTCCTATCACAGTATCAGCACAGAGGTTGCTGGAGTAGAAGTGAATATCACGAGAGGCGTAATGCAAGGGGATCCTCTATCCCCCTTGCTCTTTAATGTAGCACTCGATTATGTGCACTCAAAACTCCCTGATGGTGTTGGGGCAAGCCTCAGAGGAGAAACTATCAAATACTTGGCATTCGCTGACGACATCGTCGTCGTGGCTCAAACAAGAGCAGGTTTAACAGCAGTAGTAAAGAGGCTTCTTGATGAAGCAGGAAAGCTAGGCCTTGAGCCTGGCTTGGGGAAGTGTGCCAAGGCCGGAATAGTTGGTGATGGTGCCAGAAAGAACTGGTACGTAGATACCCGGCCCTTCATGTACAGGGAAGAAAATCTCCCGGTCACAAGTCCTGACGGTTTCTATAAACACCTGGGGGTGGACGTCAGGCTTGTGGTCAATATGAATGGGTCGAAACTGATTGGAAAGGCCAGAACTGAACTGGGGAATCTGCAGAGTTCGCCTCTGAAGCCTCAGCAGAAGTTCTGGGTCCTTAAAAATGTGCTGATACCTCGGCTAAAGCATATAGCCGTCCATGGACGAACTAAAAAGTATCACCTCAAAGGGGTGGATAATGAAATTCAGAAGTTCACGAGGAGGTGCTTGCACTTACCCGGTGATACTCCCTTAGGAGCATTCTATGCAGGCGTAGCAGACGGAGGCCTCGGTATTTTCAATCTTACCGAAGGCATTCCGAAAGCCTTGTATGAGTGCTATGAGAGATTAGTCAGATCTCCAGACCCTCTGGTTGCGGGAATTGCTGCTGAATTAGCCCAACAAAACCGGGCTCCCGCTGCCACAGACTGGGGATCTAGGCTACACGCCTCAGTTGACGGTTGTGGTCTTAGGGAGGCGAAACTAGGACCAAGACCAAGATGGTTGGACACTGGCAGCCGTCTGATGAAAGGGGGCACTTTCTGCAATGCCGTTAAGCTCAAACTAGGGGTTCTATCTACCCCGGCCCGTAGCTCTAGAGGCCGGCAGATAAGCAGCCGATGTGATCTTAGATGCAATGCCCCCGGAACCCTGCATCACATCTTACAGACGTGCCCAGCTGTCCAACCATGGCGTATCACTAGACACGATAAAATTAAACGCTTTATCAAGAGCAAAGCGACCGAAGCAGGGTATGATGTGCTGGATGAACCCCCTATCAGCACTGAGCATGGGCTGAGAAAACCAGATCTAGTTATCTGGAAGGATACGGAGTCAATTGTTACTGACTGTCAAGTGAATGCAGACTCTAATGTTCGTCCCCTGGACTTTTTTGATGCCGCGAAAATCGCGAAATATAATAATGAGTGCATCAGAAAAGCTGTAGAAGAGCTTACAGGGACAGTACCCTCAGTGATGGCGATAACTGGGAATTGGCGTGGAGTACTGTCAAGGGGGACGATCAGCTTGTGCCAGAAGCTTAAGCTGAGTCTGGAAGACCTCGATCTGATGAGTGTAAAGATCCTAGAGGGTGGACTGTCTGTGTATGCAAATTACATGGGCATGTCAGGCGGAGGGGACATAGCGTGGTTTCATCGGTCATGAAGTTTGACCGACCTTGACGTTCCTCCAGGTGCCAAAGAACTAGTGCTCCTGTTGAGTTGAGATATAAGCCGGAAGGGACTACAGCCGAGTGATGCGACCAAAGTTATGCTGTAATTCCTTATAGGTCAGTAATTAGATAACGAGGATCCCTACATTATGAGGTGCTACAATCCAACCCGTAGCACATGTAGAGGAGAGTAGGAAAAGAGACTAACCCATTTATGATGAAGGCTTTTACCACCGGAATGAGTAGAGTAATTGAATGCGCTTCTGAGGGTTAGTCGGTAAAATAGCCAAATGCCTCGTCATCTAATTAGTGATGCGCATGAATGGATTAACGAGATTCCCACTGTCCCTACCTACTATCTAGTGAACCCACAGGCAGGGGAACGGGCCTGCACACAACAGCGGGGAAAGAAGACCCTGTTGAGCTTGACTCTAGTCTGATATTGTAGAGAGACATCAGAGGTGTAGCATAGGTGGGAGGTCTTGGCATTCGTGCCCTGGCCGACAGTGAAATACCACTACTCTGATCGTTTCTCTACTTACTCAGTGAAGTGGAACCGGAGCCTGGCTCCCAAGGTGGGAAAGTGTCTCTGAGATTCTAGCTCCAAGATGTTTACGGTGCGGGCCGTTCGTGGCCGAGCTCTCCGAGCGAGGCAGCGGCGGCCCGCGGTGGGCGTGCGCGCCCGAAGGCGATCCTGGCCGAGGACAGTATCAGGTGGGGAGTTTGACTGGGGCGGTACATCTGTCATATGGCAACGCAGGTGTCGCAAGGCTAGCTCAACGAGGAAAGAAACCTCGCATAGAGTAAAAGAGCAAAAGCTAACCTGATCCTGATTTTCAGTACAAATATGGGCTGCGAAAGCACGGTCTATCAATCCTTATGACCTTTTAAGAGTTTTAAGCAAGAGGTGTCAGAAAACTTACCACAGGGATAACTGGCTTGTGGCGGCCAAGCGTTCATAGCGACGTCGCTTTTTGATCCTTCGATGTCGGCTCTTCCTATCATTGTGAAGCAGAAATTACAAAGCGTTGGATTGTTCACCCGTTGGGATGGCCAAGAACAATGCAATACCTATTAAACAAAAATTCTAATGAAACTCACGATAAAATTCAAGCTGGGTGATGATATCAAATAGCCCAAGCTCCTTTACACTGGGAGTGCTGCACGCCACTACCTATCTCCTAACCCAGCTAGTCTTAGCTCTCTCTGTACAGTATATATCTATCTACTGTGGTAAAAAATTACAACTACATGTACTCGTCGACTTACAACATATATCAAACTCAAATACAGTGAGCCCTCGCTACTTCGCGGTTCGACCATCGCGGATTTTTTTCATAAAGCATGTATATACACATATCGCGGATTTTCCAGAAAATTTCAAAAATACCGCGATATATGAAGACCCCAAATACGTATTTCGTTAATTCCATTAATACTGTAATTAGTAATATCTGCTCTTACTGATGGTTCATTGCATTACATATGACATATAATTCAGTACAGAAAGAAATAAAACACGAAAAGAGAATGTGATCATACGATAATTCAGTATACAGTACGTAGTAAAATTAAATCGAACATGAAACGCAAATCAGATGCAGTCATACCGTATTTGAATGGTGTAAGGCTGCTGATGGCTACTACTAAAAATATAATGGATATGCATCTTTTCCATGAATCTTTTGTATGTATATGTACGTAGTACTGCATCCAATAATATTCTTTGTTGCAAAAATCACATCTCGAATAAGCGTACATATCCTACAACAAAACAAGCGTAAAATAGCGTACGTAAAGCTGTATACGTAGTACCTTGTATTTGAATTGTTAACTACTACGTAGCATGTAAGACAGACTGTGATTGGTTCAAGTGCTGATAGATGACGAATCAGAACCCAAGTTTTGAAATCTAGCCTGTGATTGGTGTTTTGATCGCTTCTCGAACCTGCATTATCTTTTCGCGGCCACTTCCTAAGCCGCTCTCTCGCCGGATAGATGCTGCTATGTTATTGTGAACTTTAATTTGTGCTGTGCGTGACAGTTCTAAGTTGAACTTTTTGTAGAACTTTCTGTTTAACCCCTACTGTACAATGGCTCCCAAGCGTTCTGCTTCTGCTAAGGCTGGTAGTGAGCCTAAACGCCACCGAAAAATGATGACGATTGCTGAGAAGGGGACGCTTCTCGATATGTTAAAAGAAGGCAGAAGTTACGCGGCCACAGCCCGCCATTTTGGAGTGAACGAATCCACCGTTCGCTACATCAAGAAGGACGAGGCGAACATTAGAAAGACGGCTACCATCACCATCCGCAGATCAGCGAAGCGAGTCGTTACCACGCGTAATAAAACGATCGTACGTATGGAAGGTGCTTTAGCAGTCTGGATTGCTGACTGCCGGAAGAAGAACATAGCCTTGGATACGAACACCATCCGAACCAAGGGTTTGGGCTTGTATGAGAATTTTGCGGCAAAGGAACCTCAGGACGACGATGGCGACCATGCTGAAGAACAAGATGCAGTAGATGAACCTCAACCAGGGAAATCCACTGATTCCCGGCCTCAGAAAATATGTTTTTCCGCCAGCAAAGGATGGTTCGCGAAGTTTCAGAAACGCTTCGCCCTGAAAAGCGTTTCCCTGCATGGCGAGGCTGCTTCCGCTGACACTACCGCTGCTGAAACTTACGCGAACGAGACGTTCAAGAACATTATCGCTGAAGGTGGATACAAGCCGGAACAAGTGTTTAATATGGATGAGACAGGCTTGTTTTGGAAGAAAATGCCGTCGTGAACTTTCATGTTTAAAGAAGAAGCCAAAGCCTCTGGCTTTAAAGCGTTCAAAGATCGCGTAACCCTCGTGATGTGTGGCAATGCTGCTGGATTTTTGCTAAAGCCTGGGCTTATTTACAAGTCGAAAAATCCTCGAGCTTTGAGAAATAAAAATAAGAATCTCCTTCCCGTGTACTGGATGCATAATCAAAAAGCATGGATTACGAAGATGCTGACCTCCAACTGGTTCTACCAGTGTTTTATCCTGCAACTCAGCAAATATCTCGTAGAGAAGGGCTTGCCATTTAAGATCCTTCTCCTTGTGGATAACACTGGTGGACACGCAACTGATCTCTCGCATGAGGGCATTCAGGTTGAGTTCCTGCCACCCAACACCACGTCATTAATTCAACTGATGGACCAGGGGGTTATCAGGCCGTTCAAGACCCTCTACACGAAGAATACCTTGGTGGACCTCGTTGCGTGTGTGGATGCTGCCCAAGAAGATGAAGATGAAACTTTCAATTTGAAGGCGTACTGGCGGAAGTACACAATAGCCACGTGCCTGCAGAACATCCAGAAGACACTGCAAGAAATGAAACCTGCTACTGTCAATGCGAGCTGGAAGAAGTTGTGGCCCCATATTGTTTACGATGACGAGGGATTTACACCATCTGAGATTCAACACTCTGCAATACGCAAATCTGTGCACTTGGCTGCGATAATTGGAGGCGACGGGTTTGGCGACATGACGACTGAAGACGTCGACGAGTTGTTGGACTGCCATTCCCAGCCGCTAACTGAGGCAGACATGGAAGGACTGACGAAATCGGCCAGTGAAGAAGACAGTGAAACGCAGTAAGAGACCTAAGAAGAAAATGTCGAAGAAACGGGCTTAACATTAGAACGGCTTGCCAAGTTCTGCAACCATGTGAAGGAGGTGAAAGAAATGTCGCAAGATTGGGACAAGGATATGGTTCAATCTATGCAATTCTGCAACAAGATCGATGACATCATGACTCCTTAGAGGATGCTCTTCGAGCGAAAAAAGAAGCACCGGCAGCAACTTCCGATCACAATGTTCTTCCAGCCTCGCAAAAAAGAGCCAGTTCCTCCTGCTACTAAGCCTTCGGATGAAATTGAAGAAGTGTCCCAGGAAGAAGTTGAAGAGGTGTCCCAGGAAAAGACACCTCCGTCTGAAGAGACGTAAAATACTATCGTTGGCTGCACAGTAGAAGACATCATCAGCTTCATCATCATTATTTCTACTGTGCAGCAAATTCATCGCCATCATCATTCAAGTTTTTCTTCAACTTCTTTCGTGGTGAGTACAGTAACAATCTTTATTTTTTACTTTAATATTCTAACATTTTAATATTTGTGCCTGTTTTAGTTTAGTATACATTAATTTAAAGGGAAGGTTTTAAAAGTCTGAAGAGTATACATGTTGTAACCTATCATATTTTTTTTGTTTAAAATTTACATTTACGTACGTAAAACACACACACAAGATGATGTAGATGAACCTCAACCAGGGAAATCCACTGATTCCCAGCGTCAGAAACGTTTTTCCGCCCGCAAAGGATGGTTGTTTCAGAAACGCTTAGCCCTGAAAAGCGTTTCCCTGCATGACGAGGCTGCTTCCGCTGACACTACCGCTGCTGAAACTTACGTGAACGAGACGTTCAAGAATATTATCGCCGAAGGTGGATACAAGCCGGAACAAGTGTTTAATATGGATGAGACCGGCTTGTTTTGGAAGAGAATACCGTCGCAAACTTTCCTGGTCAAAGAAGAAGCCAAAGCCTCTGGCTTTAAAGCATTCAAGGATCGCGTTACCCTCGTGATGTGTGGCAATGCTGCTGGATTTTTGCAAAAGCAGGGGCTTATTTACAAGTCGAAAAATCCTCGTGCTTTGGAAAAAAAAAAAAATTAGAATCTCCTTCCCGTGTACTGAATACATAATCAAAAAGCATGGATTACGAAGATGCTGACCTCCAACTGGTTCCACCAGTGTTTCATCCCGCAAGTCAGTCAATATCTCTTAAGAGAAGGGCTTGCCATTTAAGATCCTTCTCCTTATGGATAACGCTGGTGGACACGCAACTGACCTGTCGCGTGAGGGCGTTCAGGTTGAGTTCCTGCCACCCAACACCACGTCATTAATTAAACCGATGGATCAGGGGGTTATCAGGGCGTTCAAGGCCCTCTACACGAAGAATACCTTGGCGGACCTCGTTGCGTGTGTGGATGCTGCCCAAGAAGATGAAGATGAAGATTTTAATTTGAAGGCGTACTGGCGGAAGTACACCATAGCCACGACCCTTCAGAACAATCAGAAGGCACTGCAAGAAATTAAACCTGCAACCGTTAATGCGAGCTGGAAGAAGTTGTGGCCCCAGATTGTTTACGACGACAAGGGATTTACTCCGTCTGAAATCCAACACTATGCAATACGCAAATCTGTGCACTTGGCTGCGATAATTAAAGGTGACGGGTTTGGCGACATGACGACTGAAGACGTCGACGAGTTGTTGCACTGCCATTCCCAGCCGCTAACTGACGCAGACCTAGAAGACCTGACGAAATCGGCCAGTGAAGAAGAGAGCAAAACACAGGAAGAGACCCAAGAAAATGTCGAAGAAACGGGCTTAACATTAGAACGGCTTGCCAAGGTCTGCAACCATATAAAGGAGGTGAAAGAAATGTTGCAAGAGTGGGACGAGGATATGGTTCCTTCTATGCAATTCTGCAACAAAATCGACGAAGACATGACTCCCTACAGGATGCTCTTAGAGCGAAAAAAGAAGCACCGGCAGCAACTTCCGATCACAATGTTTTTCCAGCCTCGCAAAAGAGAGCCAGTTCCTCCTGCTAATACGCCTTCGGAAGAAATTGAAGAAGTTTCCCAGGAAGAAGTTGAAGAGGTGTCCCAGGAAAAGACACCTCCGTCTGAAGAGACGTAAAATACTATCATTGGCTGCACAGTACAAGACATCATCAGCTTCATCATCATCATTTCTACTGTGCAGCAAATTCATCGCCATCATCATTCAAGTTTTTCTTCAACTTCTTTCGTGGTGAGTACAATAACAATCTTTTATTTTTTACTTTAATATTCTAACATTTTAATATTTGTGCCTGTTTTAGTTTAGTATGCATTAAGTTAAAGGGAAGGTTTTAAAAGTCTGAAGAGTATACATGTTGTAACCTATCATATATTTTTTGTTTAAAATTTACATTTACGTACGTAAAACACACACACAAACACTCTCTCTCTCTCTCTCTCTCTCTCTCTCTCTCTCTCTCTCTCTCTCGTAAATTGTTTTCCTGCTTTGCTATCATGTACTGTATGATTTTATATAGATACGGTAAATAATATTTGTAATAACATATTTTCTAAAAGCTTTTACTGTAATATCATTATTTATCACTTTCATCATGCGCGTTAAATGCCTTCGTTTGTTTATTACGATCGAAGATCGAGCGTACTTTATGACGCCGCGGCGTCATAAAGAAAAACATTTCATTTGGAAGTCCTAAGAAAAATTAAGTAAAACATTGGTAATAACAAAATCAACATACTGAATAATCAATATAATCGATGCAAAAACTAACCTATACACAGATGTGTAAATGCGTTTGTTTCTTCATTATGATCAGAGATAAACGTAAACAAAACATTGGTTGCCATTTTTTATCGTGCTTTTTGGCGTGTTTAGGAAACGCATGATATAAAATCGCCTTTAATATTTGTGCCTGTTTTAGTTTAGGGTACTGTAGTACATGTATTAAGTGTTCTGTACATTAAAGGGTAGTTTGTTAACAGTACTACGTACAAGGGAAGGTTTTAAAAGTCTGAATATACATGTTAAATAAATACGTAAATATGGTGTCACTACTTCGCGGATTTTCACCTATTGTGGTCGGGTCTGGAACCTATCTACCCCGATAAACGAGGGCTCACTGTATTTTAAATTTCTTGAGCATTTAAATAATCAAATATTACTTTCGATTTACTATCAGTTGTATTGTGATTAAGCGAACACATAGTACAAACACGGAGACAATTTTCTTAACATTTGAAATCTCTTCATAATGAATATTTAATCAGCAGCAATATGTAATAGGATATCAGTTTCCATACAATTCGTTTATAGGCCGTATTATTAGTTATCACTGTATCTCTCTCTCTCTCTCTCTCTCTCTCTCTCTCTCTCTCTCTCTCTCTCTCTCTGTCACATAGCAGAACACAAAATATTTTTTTCCTTAAATATAGTCAATTAAATATGCCAAAAAATTAGACCGTGTAAAGATTCACCTGAGAGAGAGAGAGAGAGAGAGAGAGAGAGAGAGAGAGAGAGAGAGAGAGATAAAATACAGTAGGCCCTTGTTAATTGTGCATTCTTGTTTCACGGCTTCAATTTTCTACTGAAAAGGGAAAAAAAATCTGTGATAATTGTTTACCCAGCATTAAGAATTTGATTTATAATAGTTGGTGTTGGGATGGCCAAGAACAATGCAATACCTATTAAACAAAAATTCTAATGAAAATCACGATAAAATTCAAGCTGGGTGATGATATCAAATAGCCCAAGCTCCTTTACACTGGGAGTGCTGCACGCCACTACCTATCTCCTAACCCAGCTAATCTTAGCTCTCTCTGTACAGTATATATCTATCTACTGTGGTAAAAAATTACAACTACATGTACTCGTCGACTTACAACATATATCAAACTCAAATACAGTGAGCCCTCGCTACTTCGCGGTTCGACCATCGCGGATTCACTTCACGGATTTTTTTTATAACGCATGTATATACACATATTGCGGATTTTCCGGAAATTTAAAAAATACCGCGATATATGAAGACCCCAAATACGTATTTCTTTAATTCCATTAATACTGTAATTAGTAATATCTGCTCTTACTGATGGTTCATTGCATTACATATGACATATAATTCAGTACAGAAAGAAATAAAACACGAAAAGAGAATGAGATCATACGATAATTCAGTATACAGTACGTAGTAAAATTAAATCGAACATGAAACGCAAATCAAATGCAGTCATACCGTATTTGAATGGTGTAAGGCTGCTGATGGCTACTACTACAAATGTAATGGATGTGCATCTTTTCCATGAATCTTTTGTATGTATACGTACGTAGTACTGCATCCAATAATATTCTTTGTTGCAAAAATCACATCTCGAATAAGCGTACATATCCTACAACAAAACAAGCGTAAAATAGCGTACGTAAAGCTGTATACGTAGTACCTTGTATTTGAATTGGTAACTACTACGTAGCATGTAAGACAGACTGTGATTGGTTCAAGTGCTGATAGATGACGAATCAGAACCCAAGTTTTGAAATCTAGCCTGTGATTGGTGTTTTGACCGCTTCTCCAACCTGCAGCATCTTTTCGCGGCCACTTCCTTCGCCGCTCTCTCGCCGGGTAGATGCTGCTATGTTATTGTGAACTTTAATCTGTGCTGTGCGTGACTGTTTTAAGTTGAACTTTTTGTTGAACTTTCTGTTTAACCCCTACTGTACAATGGCTCCCAAGCGTTCTTCTTCTGCTAAGGCTGGTAGTGAGCCTAAACGCCACCAGAAGATGATGACGATTGCTGAGAAGGGGACGCTTCTCGATATGTTAAAAGAAGGCAGAAGTTACACGGCCGCAGCCCGCCATTTTGGAGTGAACGAATCCACCGTTCGCTACATCAGGAAAGAAGAGGCGAACATTAGAAAGACGGCTACCATCACCATTCGCAGATCAGCGAAGCGAGTCGTTCCCCACGCGTAATAAAACGATCGTACGTATGAAAGGTGCTTTAGCAGTGTGGATTGCCGACTGCCGGAAGAAGAACATAGCCTTGAATACGAACACCATCCGAACCAAGGCTTTGGGCTTGTATGAGAATTTTGCGGCAAAGGAACCTCAAGACGACGATGGCGACCATGCTGAAGAACAAGATGATGTAGATGAACCTCAACCAGGGACATCCACTGATTTCCAGCCTCAGAAACAACGTTTTTCCGCCAGCAAAGGATGGTTCGCGAAGTTTCAGAAACGCTTCCCTGAAAAGCGTTTCCCTGCATGGCGAAGCTGCTTCCACTGACACTACCACTGCTGAAACTTACGCGAACGAGACGTTCAAGAACATTATCGATGAAGGTGGATACAAGCCGGAACAAGAGTTTAATATGGATGAGACCGGCTTGTTTTGGAAGAGAATGCCGTCGTGAACTTTCCTGTTTAAAGAAGCCAAAGCCTCTGGCTTTAAAGCATTCAAAGATCGTGTAACCCTCGTGATGTGTGGCAATGCTGCTGGATTTTTGCTAAAGCCGGGGCTTATTTACAAGTCGAAAAATCCTCGTGCTTTGAAAAAAAAAAAATTAGAATCTCCTTCCCGTGTACTGGATACATAATCCAAAAGCATGGATTACGAAGATGCTGACCTCCAACTGGTTCCACCAGTATTTCATCCCGCACGTCAGTCAATATCTCTTAGAAAAGGGCTTGCCATTTAAGATCCTTCTCCTTATGGATAACGCTGGTGGACACGCAACTGACTTGTCGCGTGAGGGCGTTCAGGTTGAGTTCCTGCCACCCAACACCACGTCATTAATTCAACCGATGGACCAGGGGGTTATCAGGGCGTTCAAGGCCCTCTACGCGTAGAATACCTTGGCGGACCTCGTTGCGTGTGTGGATGCTGTCCAAGAAGATGAAAAAGATTTTAATTTGAAGGCGTACTGGGGAAGTACACCATAGCCTGCAGAACATTCAGAAGGCACTGCAAGAAATTAAACCTGCAACCGTTAATGCGAGCTGGAAGAAGTTGTGGCCCCATATTGTTTACAACGACGAGGGATTTACTCGTCTGAAATCCAACACTCTGCAATACGCAAATCTGTGCACTTGGCTGCGATAATTGGAGGTGACGGGTTTGGCGACATGACGACTGAAGACGTCGACGAGTTGTTGGACTGCCATTCCCAGCCGCTAACTGGCGCAGACCTAGAAGACCTGACGAAATCAGCCAGTGAAGAAGAGAGCGAAACACAGGAAGAGACCCAAGAAAATGTCGAAGAAACGGGCTTAACATTAGAACGGCTTGCCAAGGTCTGCAACCATATAAAAGAGGTGAAAGAAATGTTGCAAGAGTGGGACGAGGATATGGTTCTTCTATGCAATTCTGCAACAAAATCGATGAAGACATGACTCCCTACAGGATGCTCTTAGAGCGAAAGAAAAAGCACCGGCAGCAACTTCTGATCACAATGTTCTTCCAGCCTCGCAAAAAAGAGCCAGTTCCTCCTGCTAATACGCCTTCGGAAGAAATTGAAGAAGTGTCCCAGGAAGAAGTTGAAGAGGTGTCCCAGGAAAAGACACCTCCGTCTGAAGAGACGTAAAATACTATCATTGGCTGCACAGTAGAAGACATCATAAGCTTCATCATCATTATTTCTACTGTGCAGCAAATTCATCGCCATCATTATTCAAGTTTTTCTTCAACTTCTTTCGTGGTGAGTACAGTAACAATCTTTATTTTTTACTTTAATATTCTAACATTTTAATATTTGTGCCTGTTTTAGTTTAGTATGCATTAATTTAAAGGGAAGGTTTTAAAAGTCTGAAGAGTATACATGTTGTAACCTATCATATTTTTTTTGTTTAAAATTTACATTTACGTATGTAAAACACACACACACACTCTCTCTCTCTCTCTCTCTCTCTCTCTCTCTCTCTCTCTCTCTCTCTCTCTCTCTCTCCTCT
>NC_090767.1:43477536-43490036 GCF_036898095.1 Palaemon carinicauda
GGAAGGTGCTGAGACTAATAAAATCGATTGCTGGTAATTTAAGATTAGGAAAAATAACGTCATTCTATTGTAACATGATAAAAAAATCCAATCTAGAAATTTAGGTTCAGGACAAATCGCGCCAAAAAGGTGACGTCGGAGGTTGCAAGGCTAGCTCGCCCTCTTTGATCCAACGTCCCCAACCACAGTAAGTCCTTTCTAATTGTTCTCTCTGCCCACGCCTATTGTACCCAGGTCGGTTTCCGTGTAGGTCTTGATAGAGTTGTAGTAATGTTTTTATCTGTTGATATTTTGTCGATCCTTGTGCCAGAGGATCAGTGATATTGTGTAAAGCACGTCTAGGGGTCTCGATAAGGGTTTTATCGAGGTAACTTTATAAATGATTAATTAATTTTGGTGATATCTTGAGTCCAAAGTGGACATAGTTTTTTTTCAGTCACATGTTCTCGTATGTTAAGTAAAGTTTAATTTTTCATGTTTCTTGCGTATTAGATTATTTTTGTAATAAAATTTGTTAAAGATGCCCATATTCTAATTACTCCCCCGATGGTTTTGAGTAGCTTGTCCTTAAGACTTTGTGATCTGCCCAGTACATCGGGCTATTTTGTATAAACCGGTGATAAATCGCCACATTTGGTCCTTCGAACCGGGTCACAAGTGCTTCCCAGAGCCGGACGGGACTAATTTGAGTATGTGCTTTTAAGGGTGGGAGAGAAGGAACAATCAAAGGTTCATCTACGTCCCGATGTGCGATCGCCCACGTGGGTCAGTTTGAGTCCCTTCTTAACGTAAAATTAACTTTCTTTCCTTGCCTTGCCCAAACCCCCCAAACGTAAAGTAAAGTAATTAAGATGGCGGTGGCCACGATCGTTCATATCGAGGCGTCGATGGGCCTACTGGAGGATTTACTAAGCGAAACGCATAGGGCGCTGATAGAGACCTACTCAGAGTCCGTTTACCAGAATTTGGTAACGGAGTTGCAGGCAGAGGTCCGACAGCTTAAAGAGCTATACAAGAGCCAGTGCGTTAAGCTAGAAACTAGTTTCGAAGCCCGAATTAGGCATATGTTAGGTGAAGCGACACGTGCTTCCACACTATTGTACAATAGAATAGATAAAGTGAAAGGCCCTTCAACGGGGAATGTTGCCCTCCCCAGGTTGAAGCCGCTGCCTCTCCCCACGTTTGAAGGGGAAGTGCAAGAGTACGTATCGTACCGTGAACTATTCACGATCCACGTGGATCGAAGAGCTGATTTAGACGAAGTGTCTAAATTCACATATTTATTGGGGACGTTGGGCAAAGAGCCGCTTAGGATCATCAAATCTCTAAGTGTAACCGCCGCGAACTATAGTGTAGCATTAGACCTATTAGATAAGCAGTATGGCAACGTGCACCAGACACTCGTGATTCTGCACCGTAAATTAGCAAACATCTTTGTGCCGTCACTAAACCCAATAGAACTAAAAAGGTTCCGTTTTGAGTTGACCATCATTATTGAACAAATCAAAAGAGTTAGTACCAATGACTTAGGCCAGGGCATGGTCATGAGCCTCATTAATCAAAAACTCTCGGAGGGAAAACTATACCGCAAAGTGGTAGAGCACTTAAGGAAATGCGACTATACGTTGGACGAGTTTTTTGAGGCAATAGATTTCATAGTAAGAATGTTAGAAGACGATGCATTGCAGAGAGGCGACAGTCTTGAGAGTGACAAAAGACCAGACAGTAGTGTAAGACCGAAAACCCATCCCATCCACCATAATTCCTGCCCATTTTGTAGCGAACGGCATCCGCCTCACGGATGTCGCCAAGTGACAGACGTAGCTGCTAGACGTCGCATTTTACTAAAAAGGGGTCTTTGTTTTAATTGCACGAAATCAGGCCATCGTAGCGATAAATGTCCCGTTTCAAATTCCTGTAGAAACTGTAATGCTAAGCACCACACTGCGATTTGCGATGCGGGTAGACCGCAATCAATCCCTAGTCATAGTAATAGTCAATCAACAACGTCCCGCCCCGTAGTAAATGCGACGCCTGCACAGAACCAAACTGCCCCCCGTCCATCCAAAGTTAAAGTAGAATCTAAACCGTGCACGAGCGCAAAGATCGCGCAGAGGTCTGATGTGGACCTCCCATGCACTATCTTGCCAACAGCCATGGCAGGTATTCAACAAAAGCAAGGTAGTAAGCGAGTCTGCCTATTTCTCGACTCAGGAAGCCAGAGGAGCTTCATCTCTGCAAAAATTGCCCGTCAATTAGGCCTACCGGTGGTAGGAAGAGTATCCTTGAATATAGCTCCGTTTGGTTCCGAGGAAGTAAGCGGACAATACGATGTAGTGAGTTGTAAGGTTGAAATGGGGAAAAGAATCGTGCGTATGAAGTTGGTAGCACACGAACACGTGGACGTCCCAATACATAACGTGGGTTATGTAAAGGTCAGACAGCATCTGTTGACCAAGGGAGTCACGTTAGCCGATCCAGCAAACCAATCAGATACCATGAAGAACGTTCACATTTTAGTTGGGGCTGATTATTCTAGCTATTTCATCATAGGTGTTGAAAAAGTAGATGGGATAAATCTTTTCTTAACGCATAATGGTATGTCCCCGTACGGGAAGGTGCCACAGTGGCTGTTCCAAGGGAAAAAGGTCGAACAAGTTAGAACGTTGAGAGTGTGCAGAATCACGGACGAGCCATATCTGTATGATGTAGATGAGTGGTGGCGATTAGACCGTGTCGGTATCGCCCCATCTGAGCAATACACTGTTCGCGAGGCCGAGGCTGTGCGAAAGGTATCGCAAAGCGTTGTAAGAAAACCTGAGGGATATCAGGTTAGCCTACCATTCGGGTCGGATGCTAGGCCAGAAACAAATTATCGTAACGCTGTGGCGCAGTTAGAGTCGTTGCAGGCAAAATTCAGAAAGGATAGGAAATATTTTGAACAATATCAGGGAGTGATAGATAAGTATCTCGAAGCAGGATTTATATCAGAAGTGAAAAATCCCGTAGTGGAAGGTTATTACATGCCACACTTTGGTGTTAAGAAAGACAGCCGTACCACCCCCCTTAGAATCGTGTTCAATGCCTCGGCCAAGTCACAAGGTTGCAAGTCCTTGAATGAATGTCTTTTACCTGGGCCCAATTTGGTAGAAGTAGCATATAGTTTAATTATAAGGTTTAGGTTGAATCGATATGCCATGTTAGCCGACATAAGTAAAGCATTCCATCGTGTTTTGTTAGATCCTCGTGATGCCAAATACACATGATTTCTGTGGCGCAAGGCAGCTGGTCGAGCGCTTACCTTCGCCTTTAGAGTCGTGGTGTTCGGCATCACAGCTAGTCCATTTTTGCTACAACAAATATTAAATTGTCATTTTAAAGAGGAAGGGCGCCCAGATTTAGTAAAATCCTTTTATGTCGATAATTATCTGGCCACGTTTGAAGATATAGAACATATGAGGCGAGAGCATCAGTCTGTACATAACATCTTAAAGGGGGCGGGTATGCCCTTAGAAGGGTGGGCCAGCAATCACTTGGCCTTCGATAGCGAGAAACAGTGGAGTGAGCCTGTGAGTGTGAACGTGCTCGGGCTGCGATGGGCCCGGGACGTGGACAGATTGTGTGTGAAAGAAAGCAAAAGGATCTGTGAGTTGGGGGAGGGATGGGTACCCACGAAGCGTAGGGTACTTTCCCTATTAGTCTCCATATATGATCCGATAGGTTTGATAAGCCCATTATTTGTAAGGGGAAAGCTTTTCCTTCAACAACTATGGGAGGATAATGTAGGTTGGGATGATGTTTTAGGAAAAGAAAGGGCTAAAGAGGCAAGTGAATTGTTGAATGATTTGAAAGGGGTGAGCGACATCACCTTTCAAAGATCAATAGGAAAAAGAGGCTTACAACTTCATGTGTTCACCGATGCCAGCAGTAAGGCATATGGAGCAGTAGCATATACTAGGGACGAATGCAATCGGGTAAGTCTGGTAACGAGTAAAACCCGGATCACTCCGAAAGGGATGAGCAAGCTGACGATCCCTAAGCTAGAGTTACTGGCCTTGTTGTTAGGCAGCAGACTAGCAAGAACGCTCAAGGATCTGATCGAGCCACGGGAAATAGTAATGTGGACCGACAGTAAGGTAACGTTGGCATGGGTAGCATCGCCCGATGCCAGGTCTAATAAAAATGTGTTTGTTTCTAACAGAGTGGCGGAAATTAATTTTATTCAGCAGGTTTGTAGTTTCAGTCTGAACCATGTCCCTAGTCATCAGAACCCTGCCGATATCCTATCCCGAGGTGCAACGGCTCAACAATTGCAAGCTAACCCCCTGTGGAGGAACGGTCCAGAATTCCTCAGGACCACAGGAAAGCCTGTTCCTTGCGAGGAGGAAGATCTACTACATCAAACTCACGTAGTAGCGGCGGTGCAGGAGTTGAGGGAGGAGATGTGTCCTACCCCCCCAGGCGAGATTTGGGACGTCCTGAAAAGGGAAGTAGGGTTCCAATTCTTGTTACGAGTAGCCAGACTAGTTTTAAAGTTTGCTAAGATAGAACGGCATCCGTTCAGTATTGTTGTACAATTAGAGCAAAAACATTATTTGCCTACTGTTTATGCCTACTTAGAGGGCGGAGTCAGACCCCCTCGTGAAGTTGCTAATTTTGCTAGACAATTGAATTTAGTTTTAGTAGATAATCTCATCTGCACCAGGGGACGAGTGTCCCATGTAGGAAAAACTGATCATTTAATTCTCTTGCCAGCCAAAGGGCATTTGGTTAGGATGTATTTAAATTATTTACATCAGTTGCATTTGCATTGTGGGGTGAATACTCTAATAGGTATCTTTCGACAGAAATGTTGGGTGGCGGGTCTACGTTCCATTGCGAAGCGAACCGTGCGGCAATGCCCTGAATGCAAGCTAGCCTTCCAGCCTCTAACGAGACAGCCACCACCACCCCCCCTGCCAAAGGAAAGGATCACCCTCACAAAACCGTTCACGGCGGTCGGAGTGGACCACACAGCAGCAATTCACACGGAGACACGGCCAGGATATATACTTATCGTAACTTGCATGGCCAGCAGAGCCGTGTACCTTGACTTCTGTCCCTCTTTGGAAGCAGAAGAATTCGTGTTGGCACTTAGACGGTTTAGTGCCACCCACGGTGCCCCACAGCTCATCATGTCCGATAACCATCAAACCTTCAAGGCTGCCAGCCACCTCCTGCAGGGACTTTATGAAGAGGATGAAGTCCAGCAGTTCCTGAGGAAAACTGGCATAAAGTGGCGGTTTCAGACGCCCCGTGCACCTTGGAAAGGTGGGTTCTTCGAACGTTTGATAGGAGTAACGAAACGGACCCTCCAGATAGCCCTCGGAAAGAAGTACCTGCCGGACGCCCACGTGCTAACCCTCGTGAAAGAAGCAGAAGCGGTGGTGAATAATCGACCGCTTATGTACAGCGGTGACGAGCGCGAGGATGAAGTCCTCACCCCCTCCCATTTGATAAGAGGACACCAAGTCCACCTCATGGCCCCGATCTTACCGGACGACCATCTCAACGCAACCTTCACCTCTCGGAAGCTACGTGATCGTTACGTAAGATTGACAGATTCACTCAAAGCTTTTAGGGAACGCTGGAGAAGGGAATACTTGAGTGCCTTGAGAGCCCGGCACGACTGTCGGCCCGGGGAACCCTCCAAGCTGCACCCCGGAGACATCGTGCTAGTTAAGCAGGACAATAAGAAGAGAGCGACTTGGCCTCTGGGACGTGTCGTGGAGACGTATCCTGACGACGACGGAGTCGTACGCTCGGCGAAAGTGTTGTTTGAGGGTGTCGAATCGCTGCGAGCTGTCAGCCACCTGGTTCCCCTAGAAATAGCCCCCTCTGAGGATGACCATGAAGGAGACGACAGCGATGACGGAGAAGAGGGCGCGTACAGTTCGACAGCCGGAATGCCAGGGATAGCGGAGACGTCTGGGAACGACCAGGGTATGGCAACAGCTACGACAACTCAACAACCAGCCACAGGAACGGACGACAACGACGAGGAAGGTGAGAACTATGCAGTTAGTGAAAGAAGTGAAAATGAAAATGAAACTGAATCAGAGCAGACGAACGCACAAAGACGTTCTGCACGCCCATTGAGAAGGGCTGCCGCGAAACAGCGAGAACTATATGGACTGTCTGCTGAAAGGTGACGATATATAAAAAGTAGCTATAAACTGTAAGTGAAAAGGGGGCGTGTCCTATCTGGAAGGTAGGGAGGGTGGAGTTTGTGAGGTGTGCGTGAATCTGCGGAGGTTGGAAGTGCGTAGGGGTGGAGAACGGGGACGGGATGGTCTCTCGTGCGTACAGACCGAGCGTTGCACAGAACCAACCCCTCCCTCTTGTACTCCATTAAGTAACAGCCTGCATGTAGCAGCGCTATAGAAGTCTCGATTATTGTGAGTTGAGACAGACTGAATTTGAATTGTCATGTATGCATTTCTGCCATTTCTTGAATTGTCTTAGGCCCATTGCCTAATTGCCTTTGCATTTGAATTGTGATGTATGCATTGCCATTGCCATTTTCTGTTTGTTTTAGGCCCATTGCCTAATTGCTTGCCATTTGAATTATGTAAAATGTGTGTGTACATTATCACTTATTTCTGCTGTTCCTTATGTGTATTACACGAGTGCTTTAGAATTGCTAGGCCCATTGCCTAATTTGATCTGTTGTATGACTGTATATTATTGATTGTGTTTATTACCCCGGGGTAACATTGCTGTTGTATATTGTGCGTACTCTGTTCGAGTCGTTGCGGAGCGCTACGCAGCGAGCCTAACAGAGTCTCGGAGTAAGCCACTCCCCTCACCCCGAGTCTAGCTCCATCCAATTGACCGACGTTTCATCGCTCCTTATTTTGGGGCGTGGAGGATGTCGGGAATTTCGACCTGATCATTCGAAATTCCCGCCATTTGACTCCACCTACGACTACGTCAAATTGGAGGGAGAGGAGAAAACTCGCGGGCGAATGAATGTAGTTCCAGACGTGAACGTTTAGAACCAAAAAGAGAAACCGCCTGGTAGGAAGGCGCTGAGACTAATAAAATCGATTGCTGGTAATTTAAGATTAGGAAAAATAACGTCATTCTATTGTAACATGATAAAAAAATCCAATCTAGAAATTTAGGTTCAGGACAAATCGCGCCAAAAAGGTGACGTCGGAGGTTGCAAGGCTAGCTCGCCCTCTTTGATCCAACGTCCCCAACCACAGTAAGTCCTTTCTAATTGTTCTCTCTGCCCACGCCTATTGTACCCAGGTCGGTTTCCGTGTAGGTCTTGATAGAGTTGTAGTAATGTTTTTATCTGTTGATATTTTGTCGATCCTTGTGCCAGAGGATCAGTGATATTGTGTAAAGCACGTCTAGGGGTCTCGATAAGGGTTTTATCGAGGTAACTTTATAAATGATTAATTAATTTTGGTGATATCTTGAGTCCAAAGTGGACATAGTTTTTTTTCAGTCACATGTTCTCGTATGTTAAGTAAAGTTTAATTTTTCATGTTTCTTGCGTATTAGATTATTTTTGTAATAAAATTTGTTAAAGATGCCCATATTCTAATTACTCCCCCGATGGTTTTGAGTAGCTTGTCCTTAAGACTTTGTGATCTGCCCAGTACATCGGGCTATTTTGTATAAACCGGTGATAAATCGCCACAAATACATTTAAATGGAAATGGTTTTAATAAAGCGTGATATATATATATACATATATATATATATATATATATATATATATATATATATATATATATATATATATATATATATATATATATATATATATATATATATTTCTCACTATAAAAACGATATCAATGGAAGGGGGGAACATGGATATTGTTTGAATAAAAGGTATTAAGCCTCATGTGGGTGAGTGAACATATTATATCATTCATAACATTGGGTGAAGGAGTTAACTTTTACTAACAGACTAACACTTAAAATTTGTCAACTGTATCGATCAGATCTAATATTTTATCTTGTATCATATTTACAGGGAAGTACATTGGCTGCAAGAAGTGGGCCAGATCTCCTACTAAAATGGAAGAAGAAGAAGAAGAAGAAGTACTGAGTCTGAGTCGTCTCTCCTCTCCTGTCTCAGACTTCCTCTTGCCATTGAACGTGGGCGTCGTAACGGGCGTATTACTCTCGATATCCGGTTACAATCGTTTACGAAATAACATTTGCTTTGTGTTCCTGAAATCGTGACTTGAGTGATATATTATTGTTCCCCAACAACGAGTGGTTGAAGCCTAAGAAGGAATTAATGACAGAATAATGAATTCCTCCACTGAAGAGTGTTGAGAAGCTCCCCAGAACGCCATGTTTTACACGTCGGCAACAGGTAGGGTCATTTGGGTTGCACACACACACAATTCCGCCATATATTGGATTTACTTGTGTTTATATATATATAATGTTATGGAACGAAGCTCCTTTTTAAGTGTAGCATGGTGGAACAATCACAGCCCATTTCCTTGTGACTTAATTGTAAGCCCCACTGCATTGCTAGGTTTTCTATAAGTTTGATGCTGTAGCTTTTGATAAAACTTTATTTCTCATTTTTCTGAATCTTGCATATATGCAGCTATTTGTCAACAGGTTTTTTTTTTTTTATTTTCACCACTTTCTTAATCTTACATGTATGTTGACTCTTATATGTGGGCGAAATGACCTTAGTTCAAATTGCCTAATTCTTCTAGGCACAGCGAACTAAGGTATAATCGGTAAATTTACAGTTTCATCCAAGTACAATCTTTTCATTATCCGAAGATAGCCGCTACCTGGACATAAGAAATGAACAGCTGTGGGTTATCAATTAGTAGAGATATTGGGTACTACTATAATCTCGAGGTATTGGGGTATTATTGTACTGTATTACAGGGCAATGTAACCTAGGAAAAAATACGGTAATTTTGTATATTATTACATCGTGTGACTACGCACAAGAAATATATGATTTCCTATAGCAAATAACGAGATTTAACCGATTTTGATGCCCATTTCAATCGCAAACAAACAGATCAACCAATTCGGTTAGTTATAAGTTGACGAATTGGTTGATGTTATTACGGATGAAATGAATGAGAAAACCAGTTAAATCACAATATCTACTATAGGAAATCATATATTTCCTGTACGAAATCACACAATGAAATACAATACAAATGAACCATATAAATATTAACACTGTGGACATATATACCGAGTTAAAATATATAAACAACAGATGTCGGGGACGATAACATTAGCAACGTTACCAATGTTTGACAGAACTACCAACGATGACGAATGGTACACAGTGATACCAACGGCACGATGTCATTACTAGAGGTAGAAATAAATTTTTCCATACGGAAACTAAATAATACTACCATAAAACTATTACACAATAAATAAAGAGTACCAAAAGGCCACAGAACCTAACAAACCCACCTAACCTTGCCTAGAAGTACCCCGGTCACAAAACACATATAATAAGAATGGGGGAATGACTTACCTTGATACACAGTACTACCAACGGAGACGAATGGTACACAGAACTACCAACGACACGATGTCATTACTAGAGCTAGAACTGCTAAATATCTCCTCAGATATATTCAATAATTTCTCCATATAAGTGGTACGAAATATATAAAAAGTACAGAAAGGCCACAGAACCTAACAAACCCACCTAACCTTGCCTAGAAGTACCCCGGTCACAAAACACGAATAATGACTATTGAGGAATGACTTACTTTTATGAAGGAAACGTACATAATATTATCTTCCATGGGGGTAGCCGACTTTGGTCCAAAAAAGTACCTTTATAGGCCGAAACAGTATACCCACAACGACGTTTCTTCTTAGTTTTACGGATGGTGGTTACAGTAGAGCAATAAAACCCGTGAATGTCTGCCCTATAAGATAAAAGCGCACGACACTTGGGGCAGTTTAAACGTTGAGGAATAACATTGTGAGATTTAAGAAAATGATCAACATAACCTGAATTATCACCAAAATCACCATGGAATTGAGCCACTGCTTTTAGATACGGAATGCTGCAACCGGTACAAGTTTCTATAATATGTTCCATCTCAAAATACGGGAAAAAAACCGCACTAGTAACGAAGGACGTGTAACTAGGTCAAAGGTTAAAACGGGAAAGGCAGGGGAACAATGGGTCGGAAAACAGCGCATACAGAGATAAAGGAAGGGGGGGGGTAGGGAGATATCTGAATAGGCCTAGAGTGATGGTTGGTTAAGGGAAAAACAACGAACAAAAGAGAAAACATGTATGAACTAAATACGGAAACTAGACGAAAGAAAAGTTTTATAAGACACAGAGGAGAGAAAAGGAACTAACCAACAAAAATAATTACAAACAATATAGGAAGATAAAATGGTATGAACGTTAAATAATAGTGAATGGGAATATAAAATGAGGAGATCATACCGAGAATTAACTGGATAAAAAAACTAGTCCAGGGTAAGAATTTAAGTGAAACCGGGAAGGGATAAAGAAATAACCCAACAAATAAAACCAATATAGGAAGGTAAAATGGAATGAATGATAAATAATATTGAATGGGAATAAAAAATGAAAAAATAACACTAATAAAAAGAGTAAAAGGGGGAGTGGAAACTGCTGCGCAGGGGGCGGGGGGATATATGCACAGATCGGAAACTGGTGAAACGAACGTATGTACAAATGGGAAAGGAAATAACCAAACAAATAAACCCAATATAGGAAGGTAAAATGGAATGTATGATAAATTATATTGAATGGGAATATAAAATGAGAAAATAATACGGTAATAAAAAGAGTAGTAATGGAGAGAAACGAAGGACGGAAGGTGGGGCGAACGAACAAACGAACAAATGGGTGCTAATGTTAGCATGAAACGCTAACATTTGATCTACATCAGGTATGGAATGCTAACATTTAATCTACATCAGGCGTTGGCAGCACTGGTTACTGTATTACTACAAGAAATAACCTTTGAAACGGCTCCTCCCAAATATATCCAGGTATACTGATTTGACTTTTCCTACGGTTATAATAAATACCAGAAAGAAATGTATAGAGAAGAAAAGGACTGAATTACGGTTATATATCGATTCCCCAGTATGTTTTCCCCACCCAAAACCCCGAGTTCCCACTGGGGGTCCCCCATTATCGGCGGATATAGATGTATATATATTTCTGTAACTATTCATTTGCGACGGGAACGAGTGTTATTTTCGAAGGGAGCGTAATTTTTCCTATAAGAAAAAGTAGTTGGAATACTAGGATACATTGAGATGTAATAATATACAATGAAACCAAAAATACTACTTTTTTCAAAAAATGGGTGACTCCCAGTGGGAACTCGTGGTTTTGGATGGGGAAAACATACTTGGGAAACTGTATATAATGGTAAAACAAGCCTTTTTTTCTCTATACATTACCTTCTTGCATTTGTAATAAACGGAGGAAAAGACAAAACAGTATAAGAGGATAAACTTTGGAGGCGCCGCTGCAAAGGCTATGTGTCATGAAAAATATGGTAATATTGAGCTGCGGTAGTGATAGAGTAACATGCTAACATTAGCAGTGATGTTCTTTTTTAATTTTTTGTCATTGTACTTGTCGGTTGTAAACGCTCGTTCGTTCGATTTTTCATAGGTTTCGACCTTCTGTGCAAAAACCCCTCCTCCGTTCTTCTTTAGCCGTGAAATTTAACTAATCGACTTCACCTGCTTTATTTAAGTATATGACTTGATTACAACTATACCATTCCTTTTATGTAATACTGTACCCTCGTATACATATTACGTTTGACCCAAGTATTACTTGTTTTATTATCTGATAACATAAAATCACCTCGTTTTATATTCCCATTAAATATTATTTATCATACACTCCATTTTATATTGTTATATTACTTTTATACATTTTATTACCTTGTCACGCCCCTATTTCACATAAATACTTGCTCTGGACAAGTTTCCCATTCTGGTTCATTCATGTTTACTCTCTAGACTCCGTTGCTTTTCCGTTAACCAATCAGAACCCATACGTATGGAAAGTTTGCACAGGGGGTTTAATATTTCCAACCCCCCCTCCTTCCAACAAACCCTTTTCCGTGGAAACCTTGTCCAAGTCAGGTCTTTTGTTAGTTCAAGTGACGTCTTTTTACGTATTTTACGATGGAAGTTTTAGAAACTTGTAACGACTGCAGTAATCCATACTTGAAAGTATTTTGGTGAATTCCAATGTTGATAATTTTCCAAAATCTCGTAATGTAATAGCCCAATGTTTACAGTGTCCCAAGTGCAGTACTAACCTAAGACAAAGAAGTTAAGCCGTTACAGACTCACAGTCACAACACCCTGGTGACCCACAAGTTTCTTCGTCACGGTCATAAAATAAGTCATTAATTTCTTTAATTTTAATGTGTTAGTTTTACTATTTTGTTAGCGTACGCAGCTCAACA
>NC_090767.1:43495036-43585036 GCF_036898095.1 Palaemon carinicauda
CCTTCTAGAATCTTTACAGTCATGAAGTCCATGTCACATGTCACTCACAATCATCTTAAGCCTCTGGCATAGGTTGATAGTCCCTCTAGACAGAACACCACGCCAGTTTCCAGTTATTGCCTTGATAGTGGGTTCTGTCCCTGTCAGCTCTTTGACGGCATCTCTGATGCATGTTGTGATGTACTTAGCCACTTTTGCTGCATCAAAGAACTCAAGGGGTCTCACGTTGGCGTCTGCATTAACTTGAACATCTATTACCATAGATTCACCTTGCATCCATAACACCAGATCTGGCTTACGGAGCCCTTGTCTTGTGGCGATCTGGGGTTTGCTTGCTATGAGATACCCTGCTTCAACGTCTTTCTTTCCTATGAGGTCTTTGATTTTGTCATGCCTCCTGATTCTCTGTGGCTGAACTGCTGGACACGTCAGCATGATGTATTGCAGGGTTTCGGGGGCATTACAGCCTAGGTCGCATCGGCTGCTCTGTAATCTTCCTCGTGCGTTACGGGCCGGTGTTGTCAGAATACCTAGTTTGAATTTCACGGCGTTAGAGACTGCTCCCCCTTTCATCAGACATGTGCCAGAGTCCAGCCATTTGGGCCTGAGTCCATAAGGCCCCTCTCTGAACCCACACCCATCTACTGTACTATAAAGACTTGATCCCCGGTGTTGTTGGACCAGTTCAGCAGCAATCCCTGCTACCAACAGATCTGGAGATCTTGTCAAACGTCTGTAGCATTCTAGCAGGTCCTTTGGAACGCCACCGGTAAAGCTGTAGATTCCGAGGCCTCCAGCGGCTGTACCTGCGTAGAATGCCACGAGTGGTGTGTTACCTTATCAACTGAAGTAAGGTGATATTTCTTGAGATTTCCATGTACGGCTATGTGCTTTAGCCTTGGTATCAGCATGTTCTTTAATGACCAGAACTTTTGCTGAGGCTTCATTGGCACCACGTGGAGATCCCCAGCTCAGTCCTGGCCTTTCCAACTAGCTTCGCACCGTTAGCATTTGCCACCATCCCGACCTCAATCCTCAGATACTTGTAAAAGCCATCGGGACTGGTGGCCGGGATGTTGTCATTCCCATACAGTATACGATTGGGCGGCTATCTACATACCAAGTATTCCTGCTGCGGTCGCCGACTATCCCTGCTGTGGCACACTTCCCTAAGCCGGCCTTAAGGCCCAACTTGCCTGCTTCATCCAGTAGGTTCTTAATGGCCGATGTCAAACCAACTCTGGTTGAGGCCACAACAACGATGTCGTCGGCGAACGCCAGGAACTTGATTCTCTCTCCTCTTAGCATAGCCCCCGCGCCGTCGGGGAGTTTTGCGAGAGCTCTATCTACGGCTAAGTTGAATAGCAGGGGGGATAGCGGGTCACCTTGCAAAACGGCCCTTGTGATCTTCACTGTGACACCAGATACCTCCGTGCTCATACTTTGGTAGAAGTTTTGGAGGTACTGGGTCATCTCCTCATCGAGGCCAGCCGCTCCTATGGTGTTCAAGAGGGCTGGGTGGTTAATGGAGTCAAAGGCCTTCTTAGAGTCTATGAAGGCGATGTATAAAGACTTTGACTCGCATTTCACCTCCTTGATCCACTCCTTGAGTAATACGAGGTTACTGCTGACTCCTCCTTCTGCTTTGAAGCCCTCCTAACAAATCGAAGAAGGAATGCGCGCTGCCGGTCGCTTAGTCAGAATCTTGTGTAGCCCCCTCGTCACAACAGATGTTATAGTGATTTTTCGGAAGTCCCCGGCCTCTTGAGGGACGACCTTTTTGGGCAACAGGGTAGTCCTTCCCTTTACCCATTCCGTGGTCGATATCCGCGAGCTGATGATCTTGTTATACAGCTCCACTATTCTTTCGTTAGCCTCTACTCTGAAGTTGGCAGATCTTATGCCGTCTGGGCCCGGTGACGTCTTCCAACTCGTTCTCTTCTTACTTACACCAGTCAATGTCTTCAGCTGTTACTGGCCCCAAGATGGTGCATTGTCGGGTAGTAATGTCATAGTCAGTAAAGTTGGCTTCGCCTGGGCGTCCGAAAAGGGAAGTTCAATAATCCACTGCCCCTGGCGGAAGGCTTGGATTAGCCAGCAGGTCCTTAGCAAGGATGGCGTTCTGGGCAGTGCGGCCTCTATTCTTAACCCAACCACGTTGAGTAGCAGCGTACACCTGCTATTTCCTTATTCTTCTTGATAGATTCATTGCCTGATGTCCTCCTCCTCTGTTACATGGTCCTCTTGATCTCGTCCCAAATATCACATTTTTGAGTGCGTCGATGTCCTTTGGTGTTTTTGCTTCCTCCGATGATGTCGATCCTCTCTCTCTCTCTCTCTCTCATATGAAGACTGTGATCTCCCACTTCCATCTGGGCTGGATTGGGGGGATCCTCCGTGATCTGGAACGCTGACAGTAAAGGCGCTCCCTGCGGATTCGAGATAATTGTTCATCCCATCACTTGTCTCATCTTCAGTGTCGTCAGGTTCAGGTGGGTTGTAGGGAATTGCTGCGTCGCTGGTCCTAGTTCGTGGGTCGTCTGGTCGGTGGTCTCGTAGTCGGGCTCCTGTCCTCCTCCTTCGTGGGCGCGGTCATCTCTACAGTAGCTGCTGATGTTCCCATCATTGATTGAAGGTTGCTGCTGTAGCCTCCTCCACCCGGATCCTGGTCAGCATTACCTGGCAGTCTTGGAGTGGTGGAGTTGCACTGTAGGTTGTTTGTTGTGCCTTTGGAGCCATCTTCCTCTTGTATTTAGTTGTCGTCCTCTTGGTGCGGATGCTTTCCAGCGTCCGCAGGGGTAGAACTATCTCCTGTATCAGTTTATTGATGTGGAGGTCATTCTTATTTGAGAGCTCGAACATAATCATCTGGTTCTCTTCGTCCGAATTTCAGGCGTGCCTACCCCCCCACTTGGTCGTCCACGCTGGCTTCGGCTTCACTCGTAGTAGTCTTTAGTTGATCTCCGTTGAACTCCTTCTCCTTCATCAGAATCTCCTTGAGTAAGTTCTGATATATTGTGGACTTTCTCTTGCCTGAGACGCTATCCGTCATCCTGTTTTCAAATAGGCGCTCTTTTATAAGTCTTATTTATAAATGGATGTCTTTGGTTGTCAGCTTCCAACCTGGCCATCATCTTCAGTTCCTCAAGGGTCCAGGGCTTGTTACGTTGATCTTCTAAGCGTTCTATATTGCCCTCGTGGAACTGCTCTAGGTGGGCTCTCCTTTCATGTAGATGCCTTCCTGTGAATGACTTGAAACTTCTGTCACAAAAAGGGCAGCTTTGACTACGTCCAGTATCGTCGGCCACGCCTTGAGCTTGGATCTTCGGCCCATCCTCGAGGCTAGACAAAGTCCCAGCGACACTCTGAATTTGAGTACCACTGCTGGCGGGGTGGCGACCATCTCGGCGGTTTTCCCTTACACCAGGGGTGGAACGACCAGTAACCTCTCTGGAAGGATTGGCTGGGCGAGTTAGACCCACAGTGCAGCCCTTCAGACCCATACCGAGGACTACGTGGGTCGGTCACTAACAATTTGCCGTTTGCACCGCAATTGTTCTCGCCTGTCGTCTCAAATCTTCGAGACGGAACTGGTGATTCAGTAAGGGGGACTTAAGGTTCGTAATAGGTCCCCCTCCCCGATTCTCGGTAGCAACTCAGTTACCCTAACCAATGGACTGAAGTTGCGGAACCACACCAGTTGATATGGAGTGAGAAACTGGAAACGCTCGACAGTAAGCGTTTTGAAGCTTGGGTCGCTCGCTCGTTATATTCCAATTACCTTTTTTTTTTTTTTTTTCCCTCTCTCACCTACCCTACTTTGAGAGCTCTCTTCTAACTATTCATCATCCTACCTAAACCAGCTGGTACCTCTCTATGACTCCCTAAGGTAAGGTTCCTTTCCTACACATGCTGTGGTGGTGTTTGCATGTTAAGTAGGTATCTACTCAAGGAACCCGGTCGGTGTTCATTCCCTAATTCCCTAAAACTAGCCTTAAAATTACTAGAGTTGCGGCGAACACACTGATGTTTACAAGACTTTCGCCGCAAACTCTCCCGTCGACTATCTCCACTCAACGAGGAGTCTTAGTTCTTATCTCCCTGGAGGAACATTGGTCGGTCGAATGTCGTGGCAGACAACATTGGGAGACATCACCTCCTCCCGACATGCCCATGTAGTTGGTGTACATGGACAAGCCACCTTCCAGGATCTTAACTATCAATAAGTCAAGGTCATTCATCTGCATTTTTAGCCTCTGGCAATGGCTGATGGTCTCCCTGGACAATTACCCCCCCCCCCCTGCCAGTTCCTGGTGACAGCCTTCACTAGGGGGATTGTCCCCATCAGTTGTTCGACAGCGTTCTTGATACACGTATTGTTGTATTTGCTTATTTTTTACTGCATCGAAGAACTCGAGAGGCCTCACGTTTGCGTCTGCGTTCACCTGGCAGTCTATAACGATTACCTTGTTGTCCTGCCAGACTACTAGGTCTGGAATACGGAGCCCTTGTCTCGTTGAGATCTGGGGTTTGCTCAGCGTGCTATACCCTGCTTCCTTGGCCTTCGTTTCGGTGAAGCACTTGATTTTGTTCTGCCTCATAATCCTCCATGGCTGGACCACTGGACACGTCTGCATAATGTGATGCAGGGTACAGGGGACATTGCAGCCAAGGTCGCATTGGCTGCTCTGCATTCTGCCTCTTGCACTACGGGCCTGGGTTGTTAATATCCCTAATTTTAGTTTAACAGCATTGCAGAATGTACCTCCTTTCATCAGCCATTTGGGTCTCAGTCCGTACGGCGCCTCCTTAAGACCGCACCCATCAACAGCTTCATATAGACGTGATCCCCAATCGATAGCAGCAGGGGCCCGATGTTGTAGGACTAGTTCAGCAGTTATCCCTGCCACCAAAGGATCCGGAGATCTCGTCAATCGAATGTAGCACTCTTGCAGATTTTTAGGAACTTCCTCGGTGAAGTTGTAGATGTCGAAGCCTCCAGCTGCTGTTCCAGCATAGAAAGCACCAAGGGGAGTGTTGCCAGATAGATGAAGACATCTCCTGACAAACTTCCTAATCTCCTTATCCACTGTACTTAAGTGGTATTTCTTTAAAGACCCATGAACGGCAATGTGCTTCAGCCGTGGTATCAACACATTTTTGAGAGACCAGAACTTCTGCTGGTGTTTCAATGGCTCCACTTGAAGATTCCCCAACTCCGTCCTGGCCTTTCATGTCAACTTCGCTCCATTTATGTTGGCCACAAGCCCGACTTGTATCCCCAGATACTTGTAGAATCTGTTAGGACTTGTGACCGGGATGATGTTATTTCCGTACATAAACAGGCGACTATCAACGTACCAAGTTTTTCTTCTGCGGTCGCTGACTATCCCTGCTGTGGCACATTTCCTTGAGTCGGGCTTCAGGCCCAACTTGCCAGCTTCATCTAGTAGAGTCTTTATTGCCGATGTTAGTCCTGCTCTTGTAGTGGCCACAACAACGATATCGTTGGCGAATGCTAGGTACCTTATAGTTTCTCCTCTAAGCGTAGCCCCAACGCCTTCAAGGAGTTTTCTGAGCGCCTGGTTGAGGGCAAGGTTAAATAGCATGCTATTGGGGGACAGCGGATCCCCTTGCATTACGCCCCTCGTTATATTTACTGCGATCCCAGCTACCTCCGCGTTGATACTCTGGTAGAAGTTTCGGAGGTACTGGGTCGTTCTTGTATCAAGGCCAGCAGCTCTTATGGTGTCCAAGAGCGCTGGGTTGCTAATGGATTCGAAGGCTTTCTGAAAGTCTATGAAGGAGATGTAAAGATTCCTTGACTCCACTTTCACCTCCTTGATTAATATCTTGAGTAAAATGAGGTTACTACTGACTCCCTCTTCAGCTTTGAAGCCTTTCTGTCTGACTGAAGAGGGAACTCGCGCCGCCAATCACTTTGCCAGTATCTTATGTAAACCTTTAGTGACTATTGATGTTATTGTAATAGGACAGAAGTCCCCGGGCTCTTGAGGGACATCCTTTTATGGCAGGAGGGTAGTCCTACCTCTTGCCCATTCCGCCGTAGATAGCCTAGACTGCAAGATTTGGTTGTAGAACTCGGCTATTCTATATGTCTCTGTCGCCCTGAAGTCAGCCGGTCTTACGCCGGCTGGGCCCGGCGACGTCTTTAAACTGGTTCTCTTTTTTCACCAATCAACTTCGGATGTTTCTATAGGCTCCATGATGGTGCATTGCTTAGTTGGTAGGTCTAAGTCAATAGTGCTGGTTTCACTTGGGCTTCTGTTTAGACTTGTCCAAAATTCAACCGTTGCTGGTGGTAGGTTTGGCTGGGCCAGCAGGTCTTTCTTGAGGATGGCATTCTGGGCAGTGCGGCCTCGATCTTTCGCCCAACCGCGTTAAGTCACTGCGTACTCTTGCCTCTTCCTGACTTTCCTTGAGATTGTCCTATCTTGGTGTCTTCCTTCTCTGACCCTGGGTCTTGTCATCGGCCTCCTTGCAAATATTTCGTCCTTCAGTGCATCAATCTATTCGAGTGTTACGTCTCCAGGTGGTTCCTCATCGCTCGCACTGGAGGACTGTGATTCCTCACTTACGTCAGGGCTGGACGGGGGGGATCCACCGTGGTCTTCGGCCGGTATATTTGGAGTTCTGCTCACGGTGTTGTAGTATGCTTCCATTCCATCCTCACTTTGGTTGACATCAGCTTCATCTGGGTTGCAGGGGGTTGTCGTGCTCCTTGTCGTCCTTAGTGTAACTTCAGTTTCGGCAGGTCTATAACGGGCTACTGTCCCCCTTCTTGGTACACATCTCTCCTCCTTCAATGGCGCAGACAACTCCTTTGTCTTAGCTGTCGATGTTTCCCTGCTGTCTTCTAAGATTGCTTAGGGTCCCTCACCCTCTTCGGTTCCAGTCGGTGGTATACAGCGGTCCTGAAGGGGCGAAGTCGCGCTGGTAGTGGTGTTGAGTTGCGCCCTTGCAGCAATCATCTTCTTGTATTTGGTGGACTTCCTCTTTGTGTGGATGCTCTCCAGCGACCGCCAAGTTCGGACCTTTTCATGAATTGCCTTGTTGAGATGAGGCTTGTTCTTCATCGTCATTTCATACTCGATCATGGTGTTTTCTTCTTCAGAAGACCAGCCATGTCTTCCCCCCACATGGTCGTCCATGCTGGTCCCCGTTCTCTTCATCTTCGTAGTCGTCGTCGTCATTAGTTTCTCGGTACACTCCTTCTCCTTAAGCTCATCAAGCATCTTCTTGTATGCAGTCGATTTCTTCTTTCCAGTGATGCTGTCCACGCTGCTGGCAGAGGGTCGACCATATCGCCGGTTTATCCCCACTTCAGGGGTGGATTGACCCGCAGCCTCTCCCGAAGGATTGGCTGGGCGAGTTGGATCCACTACGTGGCCCTCACGAACCATGCTGCGGTCCTATTGGATGGGTCACTATCAGTTAGCAGCAGCCACTGATCTCGCCTTCCCGTCTCAGCTGTTATTGAGACAGAACTGGTGATTTAGCAAGGGGGATGTTATGTTAGTAATTGATCCCCCTCCTCGACTCTCGGTTGCAACTTTGGTTCCCTTACCAAGGGACTGGAGAAGCGGAACCACACCAGTTAATAAGGAATGAGGAACTGGAAGCACTCGAAATTAGGCGGTTTGAAGTCTGGTTCGATTGCTTGGATACTCCAATTGCCTTTTTTTTTTTTTTTTTTTTTTTTTTTTTTTGGCTTAACCCTAACATGAGAGCTCTCACTGAGATGTTCACCTAAACCTAATAGAACCTCTCTCCTTTCTCAGAGGTTAGACTCTTTTCCTAGCACAAGTGACAAAGGTCTTGACATAACTTACATACTAGGTCTTAAATCTAGCTTACAAACTAGCCTTACATACTAAACAGGGAGTACAGCATTCCCTTATTTACAGACACTCGGATGACAAACCGCTGCTGAATCCCTGGCCGGTGTCTATCCACTCAACAGGAGCCCGGTTCTTCGGCTCCTGGAGGAACGTCGGACGGTCAATTCTTCATGGACGAGGAGGTTAGGAGACGTTGCCTCCACGGGACATACCCATATAGTTGGCATAGATTGCCAACCCACCTTCCAGGATCTTCACAGTAGTCAGTTCCATGTCCCGCATGCTGATCTTGAGCCTCTGGCACAGGCTGATGGTTCCCCTTGACAGCACCCCCCGCCAGTTCCCAGTTACAGCCATCACTGAGGGTGCTGTCGCCGTAAGGTCTTGCACGGCTCTCTTGACGCATTCGGTGTTGTATTTGGTGATTTTTGCTGCGTCAAAGTAATCTAGGGGACGCACATTTGCATCTGCATTTACTTAGGTGTCTATCGCCATAGACTCGCCTTCCTTCCAGATTACCAAATCTGGCTTTCTGAGCCCGTTAGTCGTGGAGATGTGGGGTTCATCTAAGGCATTGAACCCTGCAGAAATTGCCTTCTCTTTTACAAAGCACTTGATTTTATCGTGCCCCTTTATACGCCATGGCTGGACGGCAGGACACACCTGCATGATATGATGCAAGGTTCCGGGGGGCATTGCGGCCAAGATCGCAGCGGCTGCTTTCCTGCCTGCCTCTCGCACTTCGGGTAGGGGTAGTTAGAAGCCCCAGTTTTAGCTTAATAGCATTACAGAAAGTGCCGCCCTTCATCATGCGGGTCCCACCGTCCATCCATTTTGGTTTTAGGCCAAAGGGGGCTTCCCTCAGGCCGCATCCATCAATCGAGTTATAAAGCTTGGCACCCCAGTCAATGGTAGCAGGAACCTGAAGATGTTGAACCAGGTCGGCAGCAATTCCCGCCACCAAAGGGTCTGGAGACCTTGCTAAACGTCTATGGCATTCTATCGGGGCTTTAGGTGTGCCCTCAGTGAAATAAAAAATACCGAGGCCAACCCCGCATAGAACGCCGCCAGTGAGGTGTCGCCCGGAAGGTGCAAACACTTCCGAAAAAATTTCCGGATTTCAAGATCGAGTCCCATTAAATGGAACTTATTAAGGTTCCCATGTACGGCAACATGGTGAAGCCGTGGTATAAGCACGTTTTTGAGGGCCCAGAATTTCTGATGGGGTTTCAAAGGAGCCACCTGTAAATTCCCCAACTCTGTTCTGGCCCTCCCAGTCAATTTCGCCCCATTTACATTGGTTCCGAGCCCGATTTCGACCCCAAGGTATTTGTATACCTCATCGGGACTCGTCACCGGGATGTTGGTTTTCCCATATGTAAAGGGGTGGGTATCTACGTACAGTACCAGGTTTTCCGTGAGCTGTCGCCGACGATATCGGCCGTGGCACACTTTTGCAGACCTGGCTCAAGGCCAAGTCTACCCGCCTCATCCAGTAATTTCTTAATCGAGTGTGTCAGACCATCTCTACTCTGCGCCACGACAACGATATGTATTGAATCGCCACTCCTCGTAGCGTTGCCCCTACGCTCTGAGGGAGGCGCTTTTGTGCATAATCTAGAGCGATGTTAAATAGCAGGGGGGGATAGCGGATCCCCCTGCATGACTCCTCTCTTGATGTCAACCTCCACTCCAGCAACCTCCGTGCTTATACTAGAATAGAAGATTTTAAGGTACTGGATCGAGTCGTCTTGTAGGCCAGCGGCCCCTGCTGTGTCCAGCAGTGCCGGATGACTTACTGAGTCGAATGCCTTTTTAAAGTCAATAAAGGCCAGATATAAAGTTTTCGACTCGGTTTTGGCCTCTAATCAATTCTTTTAAGATCAGTAAATTTCTGCTAACACCCTCAGCCTTGAACCCTTTTTGTCGGATTGAGGAAGGGAGGCGCTCCGTCAAACGCTTAGATATTATTTTATGCAGCCCGCGAGTTACCACGGATGTCACAGTAATGGGTCGGAAGTCCCCGGCCTCTTGGGGGACGTCCTTCTTTGGCAAAAGGGTAGTTCTACCCTTTGCCCATTCTCTTGTGCAAAATTTGTGCTGCAGAATAAGGTTATACAATTCTGCGACACGGTCACTAGCTGCCGCTCTAAAGTTGGCAGGGCCCGGCGACGTTTTAAGACTAGTTTTCCTCTTGCACCATTTGACATCTTGGATGTTTACGAGCTCAAGAATGGTGCAAACTTGGTGTACTGCTTCCGGCCTGATATTGCTAGCTGGACTCGGTCTCCCAAAGAGAGCCGTCCAGTATTCCATTGTCCCTGGCGGAAGGGCAGTACTAGCAAGGGGGTCTTTTCCCAGGATAGCGTTCTGGGTGACTCTGCTCCGATTTTTATCCCAGGCACGTTGAGTCACTGCATATTCCGTTCTTCTCTTTTTCCGAGGAATGTTCCTTGCCAGATTATTACTTCCCCTTTCCTTATTCCTTACTTTATTTGGTCTCCTGCCAAAAATTTCCTCCTTTACCCTGTTTATTTCCAACTCGTAATCCGCTTCATCTTGGTCTTCACTGCTACTAGAGGAAGTTGACGAATTATTCCCGTCGGGGCTAGACGGGGGAGACCCTCCGTGGTCAGGGACCGAGATGTTCGTGGCTCCCAACATGGACTCTAAATAATCATTCATGCCATCTTGGGACCTGGTATTGTCATTTTTGGCCTCTAGGGTAATGAGTGTTGTCATCACGTTTATCGTCATGTTTAGTATAGTCATTGTCGGGTTTGTCGTATTAGTATTTACTATACTCCTTAATCCACTACTTGTTTCAGCACCCAACGTAGTTGACAATTCCTCATCAGCCATGGTGGTTCCCCTGTATGCATCTTTGGCAGCTTTACTTTGGCCATCACAACCAATTCTGCTTAGCTTAACCGTGCAGAGCTTGGTTGGAGGCACTGCATTGCAATCAGTAGGTCTTGTACGTGCATATACAGCTGCTATTTCCTTGTACTTTGAGGTCCTTCTCTTTGTGCGTACGCTCTCAGTCGTATCAGTTTATTTATGTGGGGATTATTTCAGTTAGCCCAATCAGATTTAATCATGGAATCTTCTTCCTCCGAGGTCCATTCAAGTCTGCCTCCCACAAGGCATCCCTGTCTGAACTCGGTGGGCTTTAACCCTGGATAGGTACGCTCCTCGGACACCCCTTTAAGGGTATACTTGGTCGCGCGCGACCCCGACGCAAAAAAAAATTCTTGAAAAATCTGTTTTTGCAGTAACCTCCTTTTTTTTTTTGCCAAAAATAATTCAATGAATGCTTAAAACTACTGTAAAGATAAATACTACTCATTTGCAGAAAAACTATTTATACATATATACACAAATCCTTTTAGGAATTGATTCTTGAATGTTTAGGACACATCTTGATGTATTTTGGATGAAGTCGGACCCATGGAGGTGAAGATCTGAAATGAGAAAAAAAGGGTAACTTTTTTTGGCCAAAAATATTTGTCCAAATTTCATGAATTTTTTTGGGTACCCAAATGAAATAGGAAGTGGCTAATTTTTTTAGGGAATAAACATATGTTATCCTAAAATAGAAATATGTAAAAAAAATCTTCATTATTTTGTAAATTACATTTATATCAGGGGTCATATCTAAAGGTCATTTTTTGAGTACTTAGAAATTTCGTAAAAAAATACATATATTTAATATATATGATATTTATGCAGGTAAAAATATACCAAAATATCACAAATTCTATAGGGAATAAGAATGTATATAGATAGGGCAACTTACGCTTCGGATATGTCCACAAAATAGCCGCCAACCACACTGACTCAGACTCCCTAATCTGCCACCTGAAATGTAGGAAGGGTATGTCAATTTCAAGGTGTTATTTACTAATCTAATTATTCTTGGATATGCATAAAAATTGTATGGTGGGTTGCTGGATGATTGTCGATTATTTTACGACTATAAAATTAGAATTCTGACCCAAAAAAAATTGTAAAACAATGTAATATTTTAGCGAAAAAAATTTGATATTCAATCAAAAAAGAAGTAAACAAAATTTTCCGACGAATAAACATCTAAATGAATCATTACTCTGTGATAGTTCCTTAGTACGTAGTAATTTTGAAAGAAATGGGAAAAACGAAAAAGTGGCAATCGCAGGAAAATCGAACACATACCTATATATACGCCATATCTGGCTAAAAATAAAGATAGGCATGGGTAGCCAGATCATCTAGAAACACTTTCCAACACTATAAAAATATAAGTTTTGCGACACTACTTGCCAATTCCTTACGGTAACATGACTAAGCAAAAAAATGCAAAGCAAATAAAAAGGGGCACTCGCCAAAAAATGTCCAACATTCTAATATACGGCATCTCAGATAAAAAAAAAGACATGCACGTAGTAGCCCTACCATCAAGACACACTTTCCAACAAATAAACATGAAAAAAAATCAATACTCTATGGCAATTCCTTATTATGTAGTAAATTTTTACAAATATTGATAAAAAACAGAAATTGGCAATCGCAGGAAAATACGCCACATACCAATATCTACGGCGTATCTGGCAAAAACAAAGTCACGCATGGGTAGCCAGATTATCTAGACACACTTTCCAACACTAAAAAAGCAAAAGTTTTGCGACACTATTTGGCAATTTCTTACGGAAAAATGACTTGGCCAAAAAATGGAAAAAAAAAATGAAAAGGGGCACTCGCGGTAAAATGGTCCTCGTGGTGGTGAACGACATTTCAACTAAAAAAAAATCATGCACATGGTAGCCAAACCATCCACCAAGACTTTCCACAACTGATAACCTATACAAGTTGCACCATTCTACGACAATTTCATAATACGTAATAACTTTGATAATTATTCAACTTACCTTAGAAGGGTAAACTCGGTCGCGCTCGACCCCGACGCGTCTCAGAAATCTGGGAAGGAGTACAGCTACAGCGATGCACGTCTGGACACTACTAGAGCGTGTAGGCGAGTTACCGACTGCAGGTCGATCACCCACAAATTCAGTCACGGGGGTGAGTCACGTGAGAAAAACATCTTTAGTTTTGACGCTCGGGGTCGCGGACGACCCACCGTACCGTTCCAGGGTTAATGTCAATTCTTGGTTATTCTCTTTGCACTCCTCCTTCTCCTCATTGTCTGCAAGCTATTTGAGGATCTCTTTATATTGCTTTGACTTGCGCTTGCCATTAATACTGTCGATAGTCCTGTTTTTGAATATGCACACTTTAATTTTCTTATTCATAAATGGATGGCCGCAGTCTCCAACTGGGGCCTCGCACGGGCCGAGAGCCGCGCTCCGCCCCAAGTCTCAATGCGATTATACTTAGCAGAACCTTGCCCTTTCCGCGGAAGGGCACCCGGTCAGTGAGGTCCGAGCTCGGTTCGCCGGCCGTCCGAAGCCAACCGACAAGACCTCGCCTAGTCCTGCCCCCGAGACACCCCGCACCCGCTTTCCGGAAAAGCCCGACTGGCCCGACCCTCAGAGCCAATCCTTGTCCCGAAGTTACGGATCAAAATTGCCGATTTCCCTTACCCACATTCATCTATCGACTAGAGGCTCCAAACCTCAGAGACCTGATGCGGAGATGGGTACAGTCTGTGTCGAAACAGGGTCACCACGGGCGAGCGGGGCGCCGACCACGAGGGCCAGCCACCCGCACCCGCCCCGGACTCCGACCCGTAGGACTTCCTTACTAGCATTTTTCACGGACTGGCGTTAGTGCACGAGACGACACAAGAACTGTGTCGCTCTATGGCCTCCGTGTGGTTTGCGATACCATCACCCCCTTTTCGCTTCATAGGATTTCCGGGAATAATGGGGCCTAAAACAGAAAAGAAAACTCTCCCCCGGACCAGACGCCAGTGGACACAAACCCCGTGGCCAGGAATCGTCACACACTTGACCCGGCCTCCACCCCAAAGGCAGACACCAGGCCCGTCCAAACACAGGTCACGGAATCATTACCGTATTCCCTTTCGCCACTGTGTAGCGGGATGTATACAAAACACAACCCCCACACCCTTAATCACTCTACTTCCAAAATATCCCACAATACAAACTTTCCCCTTACTTTACTTCAAACTGGACTGTTGCTCGAAGGGAAAAACAAACAAAACATAACCTTAAAACTATATTTACTGCAACAAAAAAAACAAAAATCACACATCATTAAACAAACTTAACACAAAAACAGACAGAAATAGCACTTTTATATTTATATATTATAGCTGTGTGTGTGGGTACACAGAACTCACCAATAATCGAAAAAAATAGTATCCTTTACATAAACCCAACACCGTCAGTCCACATACAGTACCGAAAAACACTTACCCACACACAGTACCGAAAAACACTTACCCACACACAGTACCGAAAAACACTTACCCACACACAGTACCGAAAAACACTTACCCACACACAGTACCGAAAAACACTTACCCACACACAGTACCGAAAAACACTTACCCACACACAGTACCGAAAAACACTTACCCACACACTAAAATAAATCACTTAATATTAAACCCAATCGTATACCACAACCCAGAAATAAATCACATTTAACATCAACATAAGCGAGAACGCCAAAATATTAAATATATAAGTTGTGTGGTAACCGTAGTCCACAGACTCCACACACTGGCAACAATCCTTGTAGCCAATTGCCACAACTTCCAGGCAAACAATAACTAGAGTCAATTCGACTGTCCATTCACATTATCGGTGTTCATCATCATTGTCATCATCATCATCATCATAAGGAATAAATCTATTTCCAGCCGGTTCGTCAACGCTCAAATTCTCTATTTATATAAATATCCGCAGTCTAACTATGTTCATTGTACGGTCCAGGTCGTCATCATCAAGCTATTCATACAAAGCACACGGCTGGCAAACACCACCTTCCAGGCCAAACTAAACCTCCAAGGAGTAAAGGAGCCTAAAGGAGGAATTACGGCCTGCAATAAAAAAGAAAAAAACGCTTACGAAAACTCCTAACTAACTAAACTATCGTACTATAATCAAAGATAAACAATAAACTTTCTATCATTCACGAACGCGCCTAACAAAAATGAATAAAAACAGTACTTACTCAGAATATAAAAAACACTAAACAGCTGGCTTCCGAAGAACAAAAAAATGCAGAACCGACTCCTTCTATCGTCCAAGATCCAATGCTTTCGCCCAAGACATTCATCACCACCCTATCCTAGCTAAAACAATGTAAACAAACAACCTCAAATATACCAACAATCTTTCCAACTTCAAACAATCATTTGCTAATTATCCTTGTTCTTCGGCGCGCACCGCGGACACACAAACGCACATACACACATATTCTCTCGCGCACGCGCGATCTAACAAAACTAAAGCACATGAAATTCTCTCTCTCTCTCTCTCTCTCTGACAAAACTAAAGCAAATAAACACTTTCTTTCTCTTGCGGTTTGACAAAACTTAAGTAAATAAACACCCACACTCACTCTCTCTCTCTCTCTCTCTCTCTCTCTCTCTCTCTCTCTCTCTCTCTCTCTCTCTCTCTCATGACAAAGCTAAAGCAAATAAAATGTCTCTATTTAACAATACTAAAACAATCTCTCTCTCTCTCTCTCTCTCTCTCTCTCTCTCTCTCTCTCTCTCTCTCTCTCTCTCTCTCTCTGTGACAAAACTAAAGCCAATACTGTAAACACTTTCTCTCTCTCTCTCTCTCTCTCTCTCTCTCTCTCTCTCTCTCTCTCTCTCTCTCTCTCTCTCTCTCTCTCTCTCTGTGACAAAACTAAAGCCAATACTGTAAACACTTTCTCTCTCTCTCTCTCTCTCTCTCTGACAAAACTTAAATAAACACACTCACACACACACTCTCTCTCTCTCTCTCTCTCTCTCTCCTCTCTCTCTCTCTCTCTCTCTCTCTCTCTCTCTCTCTCTCTCTCTCTCTCACTCTTGATTTGGCAAACAAAAAATAAATTAAAATAAAATTAATCCTCCACATTCCTCCCCCCTTACTTTGCCAAATCCTCACACAACACTTACCTATTTTCTCATTACCCAGTCGCAATCAGGAACAGGGCCCTCGGCTTCGGGTAACTGGGCCTTCTTATACTTGCACTCTCTCATTCACTTCTTCCATGTCGTTTTCATTCAACGTACTATTACTATTCCCGTCTATGTTCTGCTCGTCTAAGATATCATTCACTATTTCATCTACCTCAGTTTCATCTGGCCCGAAAATCCCACTAATTTCTGTCAACAATTCATCCATTACATCTAAACCATTTTCTACTTTAACAAAAGAATCATTCATACTGCTTATCATTCTCCTATCTTTCATTCTCGTGTCCGTCATACGTTCTCTTGCCTCATCTAACGAAAAAACCACACACACTATAAGTATCATTCATACTCATCCAAGTTTCATCTGTATTAATACATTTATCTTCCATACTCACCTGTACATTTACACCCTTGTCCTGCTTATTCTGATTCCCGCCTACAACTACAAAATTTTCCCCGCCTTTTATCCCCAGTAAAATTCTCAGACTTCTTTTTCCTTCCATACTCTACTAACACCAATTGCTTATCTTCTAAACCTAATGCCTCACACATACTCGGTTCATACTTGTTCGTTTTCAGCCATTTATTCATACCATTCTCCTGAATATATCTTGGTACCTTCCTTCCATTTTCGCAACTGATTGTGGTGTGCCCTAACCTTTTCCACACTACCATCCACACTTACTTTACCTAAAACATAACTCAACCCACTAGAACCAACATCTAACACCTCATATGGACCTTCAAACTTATCACGTACCTTATTGACATTCATTCTTCCCTTTTCAATTACTTCTTTTAACACTTTCTCTCCCACTTTGTAGCTTTCAAATCTCTCATTTGCTTTCTTCCAAACATCTCTATCATTCTCGGACACACTCAATCTCGGTCTTACTATCTTTTCAAAATTCAACACAAACTTACACGGAGACATACCAGTACTCTTGTGCACCGTCGCATTATACGCCCACAACGCACGCCCAACATATAAATCCCAATCATTACCACATGTACTCATCATCCGCAAAATTTCTGTTAAGGTTCTTACAGTCCTTTCAGCCAAACCATTCGCACTTGGCATATACGGAGTCGAATACACATGTTCAATGCCCCATTCTCTCAACATCTGCTCAAACTCCCATCCAACAAACTCCGGACCATTGTCACTTAACATTTTTGCAGGCTTACACACACTCATCAGCAACATCACTTGACTTACCATTCTCACTACAGTCTCACTTCTTTTATTCTTGATGGGTACTGCATATGCAAACTTACTCATGTGATCGACCATGACAATCATTCCCACATGTCTTCTCGCAGTCACAGGCAACGAAACACAATCAATCACAAACATCTCAAATGGCTCTTTCATACGTAACCTCAGTACAGGCGGACTTGCATGCATGCTCTGATACTTTCCCTTCTGACAATCCTCACAAGTAGTCGCTACATCCCTACAAATTTGACTCAACCCAGGCGTAAACAACCTCTCTCGCATGCACTCCCACAATTTATTCTTCCCCATATGCCCATACCTGTCATGCACTACCATACACATACTTACAGCTGCATGCATTGGAAATACAGGAACATATATATCTTCATCCATTCCCCTATGCAAAAAATACACAATATTCTTACAAACAATAAATCTTTTAACAACTTTCTTATACGCTTCCAAATCACACGGCCATTCTTCCACCCTAATACCATTTAAAATACATTCACGTAACCTATTTATTTCAAAACATTCACCTTGCATTTCTTCCACCTCTTCTTTGCTTAACAAATCATCTTCACTCTTTGCAATATCAATCATGCCAACAAAATTCGCCATGAATACACTATTATCCTCAATTACTATTACCTTACAGCCATTCTTTGAAAGCAAACCCTTACCAACATCAACTGACACATGGTGCAACCTCAAAAAATCTATTCCCATCAAAAAACAACTAGGCATTTCATTCTCTCCCATTACAATAAAATTATGTTCCACTTCCATACTCCCTAGTTTCACCTTCAACCTCACTTCTTCCCAAACAAGTAAACTTCCCTGACCTATTCCATGAATTCTCACACTCGTACACTGTCTTTTCACTTCCCAATTGTACCTCTCAATTTCCCTGATAACCGACTCATTTACTAATGACACTTGAGCACCCGTATCAATTAAACTACAATATTCATTCTCATTTATATTCACATATGTCATCATCCTTCCTTTTACACCATGCATACATACATTTACTCTCCTTTCAATTCTGTCACTCACTTCACCAATATGTTCATCATCATGTTCACTGTCCTCTATACCCCCATATCTTAGATTAAGGTCACTTGCACCATTATCCTTCTCACTCAACAATTTTCAACATTCCTCCTTACATTGAATCCTCAAAATATATTCCCTATCATTCTCCTTACATGCCCTATATTCCATCGGTCGATTCCATCCAAAATACAAATACACAGTTACACCATACAACATACTTACCACCATTAATATCTTTGATAATACTTCCCCTTCTAGTACACTACTCTCCTCCTCATATACCATTTCTTTTGACACTTCATTCATCACCCTTCTTTTAAGCTCGCTTACGCTACCTGGTATTTCCGTATTTAACCCCTCTTGTATTAACTTACTTAAACCCATTAGGATACACTTATATACCATATCTTCCCCTTCACAACTCTGCTCCACAACTAAACCTTCAGGCAACCTTTCAGAATTCTGATTACTCTCTTTATCTTCCATCCTCCCATGCATCCTCGACATCGCATCTGCTATCACATTCTTATTTCCCGGTACATATTCTAACCTGAAATCAAATTCATTCAAATCCTCTATGGTCCTAGCAACCCTTGCATTCACACACTCTTTCCTTATCATATACACTAGGGGCTGATGGTCAGTACGCACAATGAATTTTACACCATACAAAAATACTTTCAATGCTTTCACACAAAATCGTATTGCAGCCAATTCCCTGTCAATCGTCGAATACTTCCGCTCAGCTTTATTAAATGCTTTACTAACATACGCTATTACTCTCAATTGCTCTTCTCCATTTACTCTCTGCATTTGAACCAAACAACCACCCATACTAACCCCACTCGCATCCGTATACAACTCTAGCATATTCGCATTTTCACTGTAGTCTGGAAATGCCAAAGTGACGTCTTTCGCGGCCTCTTCCTTCAACCTTTCAAACGCTTCTATCATCCGATCATCCCATTTTAATTTTGTACTATTCCTTTTACCCGTCCATTCATTCAAAGGCTTCCCTATACCTGAACAATCTCTAACAAACTTGCGCCCAAACTCAACCAAACCAAGAAAACCTCGCAACTCACGCACAGTCCGGGGACGTGGAAATTCTCGCACCTTATTCACAAACTTGTCACTCTTCCTTATACCAGATTCACCCACTACATGCCCAAGAAATTCCACCTCCCTGGACAACCATGTACACTTCTCAAGCTTAATTTTCACACCAACTTCAATTAACCGCCTCAACACTGCCTCAAGCAACCGCATATGTTCCTCAACAGTCTCGCTCGCAATCAGAATATCATCTATAAAAACAGTCACCTTCTGTCGATCGAAACCAGCCAATACAACATTCATCGCTCTTTGGAAGGCAGCAGGCGCATTAGCAAGACCAAAACTCAACCTTTTAAATTGAAAGTGACAATTCGTACTTGAAAATGCGGTAATGGGCCTGCTCCCCTCTGCCAGAGGCATCTGGTAATAGCCACGCACCAAATCTAATTTAGTAAAAACTTTCATTCCATGCATCTTATAAACACAATCAGACACCACATTCATTGGAAAACGTTCTTTAACAGTCACCTCATTCACCTTCCTATAATCAATACACATACGTAAACTTCCATCAGGCTTTCGTACAGGGACAATAGGGCTATTCCAGGCACTTTCACTCCTTTCTATTACACCCATTTGTTCTAACTCCTGGCACTGCTCTTCTATTTCTCTGGCAATAGGCGGAGAAAAATGTCGGGGACGCTGATATATTGGGGTGTCATTACTAAGAACTATCTTAAATTCAGGCAGCTTTGATCCCCCACAATCCTCGTCACCGCGACTCAAAACTCTCCGCTTATCCCATAACATCCTAAGCAATCGTTCCCTTTCGACCTCACTTATACTCTCATCTAACTTTATTCTTCCTTTCAACGTATCGTAATCCCAATCGTCATCGTTCTTTACCTTACCAGCCATTACCTGTCTCGCCTTAACATATCTTCCATCCTCTACATTGATCAGTGTATACATACATCCCATGCAATCGCCCTCACGTATTCCACGTACTCTCTTCCTCCTAACACTCGGCAACAACCTTACATACACCTGGGGTTCCTGCATATTCATAACACCATCATATATATACGCACTCATTTTCACCAAATTTCCTGCTTCCATACCTTCCACTACATATTCATCCTCGTCACTATTTGAAATTCCCAGACTGCTCGGCCATGCAACTTTTACACTAATAACCTCACCTTTCTTACCCGATAACTTTACACTTTCCCTTGCTACCAATGGCACTCCCTTCCACACCTTCGTACTCACTCTGCCGTCTTCCTTTAAATAAAATTCCCCACAACTGCATCCCTTCAGCTCTTATTCATCTATGACAAGTCGATCCCTCGCTGGTGGAGCATGGCGGCGGCTGCTCCGTCGTCGTCTGAGGTGGTCTCCCTCCCGGACCCGGGGCCACTGCCCGGCTAGCCGTGGCTTCTGCTGCTGCCGCCCGGCTCACCATCCGCGTGCTAACCACCACCGCTACCGCTAGCACTGCCAGCCAGTCCTTCTCTCTGGACTCGACAGGGCAGCAGCCGCAGCATTGGACTGATTCACCACAGCAGCAACAGGCGGACGGCCTCTGGCAGGAGGTCCCCCCACCTCTCTCCTTCTAAACCTTCTTTTCTCCGTTTGGAGGCCTGGGATCACATGGTACACAGGAACTTTATCCTTGGGCTTAGGCCTGACTCACCCATGTTCAACTGATGTTGACATGGAACCCTTCTCCACATCAGCCAACGAGGCTCTCTCTCTTGATTATTTACTACTACCACCAAGATCTGCAGCAGCGGCGGCTCCAAGCCGGCTCACGCCGAGTCCCCTCCTCGCCGGGGCTTCCATAGCGCCTCTCTCAGCGCCAAAAACAGTGCCCCGGCGGCCGAGTATCGGGAGAATGCTTGAGCGCCATACCATTTTAAGGGCTAGTTGCTTCGGCAGGTGAGTTGTTACACACTCCTTAGCGGATTCCAACTTCCATGGCCACCGCCCTGCTGTCTATAGCAACCAACACCTTTTCGTAGTGTCTACATTAGCATTCCTTTAGGCCCCTTAACTCGTACGTTTGGTTCATCCCACAGCGCCAGTTCTGCTTACCAAAAGTGGCCCACTAGGCACTCTGATTCTTTGCATCATAGAGCTTCACATCTCAAGCAAGCTCCACGTCTCACCCATTTAAAGTTTGAGAATAGGTTGACGGCATTGCACCACCAAGGCCTCTAATCATTCGCTTCACCGGGTGAACCCTCTTAATGAGAGAATGCCTTGATGAAGTCATTGAGCTTCAGCACGGCATTTCATTCCCGTGCTGAATCTTGGTGACGGGCAAGAGGGCTCTCGAACTTGGGGAAATTGCTCCCCCAGTTCGAATCTAAATTTCTCTCTTTCATCTTTTTCTTCCTCTTTATATGGCTTCAACCTTCTCCTAATATTATAAACTTTCCTTCATGTTGCTGTCCCAACCCTATGAGTAAAATTTCCCATATGTATGTGTATATATTTACATATATATGTGTGTTTATTATTTTTTTTTTCTCTTTTTATGGCATGGATGTTTCTACATCTGTTATTGCCACTTGGGCGGATGTTTCTACATTCGGTATTGCTGCCTGCTTTGATGAATGGGAAAGGTGTCACGGTTGGGAGGTGTTTGTGCTCAAAGCTATATGTGAGAGTATTGGATGATCTCAGCCATCCCGAAGATGGTTTGGACATTTTTGGCGGAACTATTCTCAAGTGTTGGGTCTTCGGAATCCAGGGAGATCCAACGCTTGGGGTAGGACTCTCGGCTTTTGGCCGGAAGCCCGTCATTACAGATATGGGGAGGATGATTCCATAGTTTCTTGGTCTCAGTCCTAACAGGCGGGTTCAGCTTACACCTGTGCCTCTATATCTGTTTTGATGCTATCCTTCGGGTAGGGTATGGAGTGGACCATCTGGGAAGTATACTCTCACTGTGCCGGTAGTGGAGAGTGTAAATTTCCTTCCCAACATGTGATGCCTTAATGTTCTCAAGCAGGTAAATCAAACTTCAAAAAATCACTCTTCTCTCTTCTTATGATGGAATCTTGTGAAAATGACCCCACCTCCCCTGGATATGCTGACTGGCCCCCGGCACTGTTGACGACCTCTGGCAATTCATTTAAAGAAAACTCCGTTGACGACGTAGGAACTAAAAAGGACTATTCTTTAAACACTCGGTAAAAGGGTAATTTGGGCAACACAGGAAAATTGAATGTCCTGCACATTACCCAAATCCCATTAGAAACTAATTATGATATGCTACATAAAATATTTGAGTGTTATGGATTAATAAAAGAAATTAGAATGAAACTTCAAGATGATAATTGGGAATCTTGGTTATCATTTAATTGTCATGAGGAAGCATTTAATGCAAGCCGTAATATTGTTGATATTAAAGTAGGTAATATGAGTGTTAAGGGTGCTCTGTGTGATGGGGCACCTAAAGATCTGGATGTCTACAGACCAGCAGACTGGGCTGATAAAGATATAGAGGCAGATATGCCATCCCAAAGAAAGCCAAAACCACCAATGTGGCTTCTTGCTCAATCTGCAGGAGGTACGGAAAATTATTTCAAGGTCTGCAAATTTCTTCAGAGGAAGGTAGGTACGATCGCACCTGGAGATATATCTCGATTCGGTAAGAAAAGTTACTTGATAAAGGCCAAGTCATACACACAGTCTGTTATACTGTCCAATTTGAAGACAGTAAATGATGATATAAAATTGGACATCAAACCCCATCTAAACTTTAGCTATGGAAGGGGAGTGGTTTTTAATAGGGATCTGTATGAATTTACTGAAGAAGAGATATTGACTGTGTTCTCTATCAGTGTGGAAAGTACATAAAGTACCTGGAATATCAATGATTGTTCTTACTTTCCAGGATGCCGATGTACCTTCCCACATAGACATAGAAAACGAAAGGATCAGAGTTCAACCTTTCAAGCAAAAGCCACTGCAATGTTATAATTGCTTTAAATTTGGACATCCTTCCAAAGTTTGCAATAGTGAAAGAATTTGTAATACTTGCTCCAATATTTACCATGGGGAATGTACATTTGAGACAAGGTGCTTAAACTGCAACTCTAATCATAAATCTAATGATAGGAGCTGCCAGTTTTATAAGTTAGAATAGGCTGCCCTCAATAAATCAATTATTGAACATGTAAGCGTGGGGCATGCCAAGAGATTATTAAATAAATCTAATACTTATGCAAAGACATTAAAAACAGGAAAAAAAGTTCCTCGGGAATCATCTCACCCACCTACTACTGTAGGTAGTTCTCGAAAAAGGAATTCACCATCTATTGATAAAGTGCTGCATAAGACAAGAACATCTCCTCCTAAAGATTTATCATTGAGTATCAACCAAAAGACATTGCCCACCACTATCAAACCTTTGTCCCCCATTACAAAGGATAGTACTAACCTCTCCCAGGCCCTATCCTTGCCTGATTTAATGGAGATTCCACCTGACACCAAGTTATCAGGTGTACCTGTAGTGGGGAAGGTACAAAAACCTGGTAACTCACAACCTACTAATCGTAAAAGAGAGAGACCTCCATCTCTCTCACCCCCTTCCATAAGAAATACTAGAATTATGACATCAAATAAATATGATGTTTTGTCTGTTGATGTTGCCGATCAACCAGAAGATAATTTAAATAAATCAGAAATTCAAGTTTGAGGTCCACCATCCCCCTCAACAAATAGATAAAAAAGATACAAAGAAAAACACCAACGTAAAACCCAACATAACAAGACCACCTCTGAAGAAACCTACAGGTAATAATGTTAGATTAAAAACTACTAATGGGAAGACCTCATCCAAGATGTCTTCCAGAAATAATCCATAGTTTTCTCCTCCATTTTGCAATGGAACTGTCAGAGTTTGAGGGCGAAATATGAAGAACTTAAGCTCCTAATTCATGAGCATTACCCCATAATTGTATGTCTACAGGAAAGTATGCTTGATTCTAACACTCCTAGTCCTCGAGAGTATGTTAGCTATAGAACACCATATAATCATCAAGCAGGAAGCCATGGCGGAAGTCTCATGTACATTCGTCAAGATGTTCCCCAAATACCCATGTCTATACGTACAACCCTGCAGGCAGTTGTTGTACAAATTGATATAGGGAGAAAATATACAATATGCTCTCTGTACTTACCTCCAAATGATAATATTTTATATGATTATTTAGCAGAGGTCATTCAACAACTCCCTCAACCTTTTCTCTTACTGGGAGATATGAATGGTAGACATCCTTTATGGGGTGATATTTTAGCAAACACAAGGGGCCATATTATCTCATCAATTGCGGAGAATGAGGATGTGGGACTCCTTAATACAGGAGAGCCCACACACTTCCATGTTCAGACAGGTACTTTGTCATGCATTGACCTTTCAATTGCAAGCTCTAACTGCCTTCTTGATTTTGATTGGAGGATAATAGATGATTGGCATACTAGTGATCATGCACCAATCATTATAAACACCAACAAGGGTCCGCCTTTGCAAAGATCGCCACGTTGGAATCTAGACAAGGCAGACTGGGTTATATTTTCCGAGCTAAGTGAAATCGAAGGGAGAGCAGAACAGTTTGAAAGTGTTGATGATGCCATAGACCTACTGAATGGAACTCTTCATACAGCAGGACTCAATTCAATTCCCAAAACAACAGGGTTATTTAAACGACGACCAGTCCCGTGGTGGTCTTCAGAACTAACTGCACTCCACAGAGCCACAAGAAGATCTCTTAACACGATTGCGTAGACGCAGAATTGATGAGAATTTAACTATGTACAAGAAATGTAGAGCACAATTCCGTCGTGCCATGAAAGAAGCAAGGCGCCAGTCATGGATGTCTTTTGTTTCCTCCATTAACAGTAGAACACCACCATCTTCTGTGTGGAGGAAAGTAAAAAAGATAGCTGGCAAATTCACCCCCAACCCACCACCAGTGTTGAAGGTGAATGGCCAGTATGTAACTGAAGCAAATGAAGTTAGCAATGCCCTGGCTAATCATTTTTCAAATGTATCCAGCAAGTGTGAAGGAGCCCCTGGTCACCAGTGTAGGAGCACTGAAGAAAAGAAAATTTTAAATTTTGCAACAAGGAGGGAAGAGTCGTATAATTCTCCTTTCACTGAAAGAGAATTTGATTCCGCACTTGCTCATTGCAACGATACAGCCCCTGGACCCGATGGAATTCCATATGCAATGATTAAACATGTACATTTTAATACAAAGCTATTTATTTTAAGCATTATTAATAGAATATGGCATGATCATAGTTACCCAAGTGTTTGGGAACTAGCCATTATTTTAGCCTTTTTAAAACCCGGTAAAGACAAGTTTTTAGCAGCAAACTATCGTCCTATTGCATTGACATCTTGTTTATGTAAAATCATGGAGAAGATGGTCAATGCAAGGCTGATATGGTACCTTGAAAAGAAAGGTATTTTATCACCGATTCAATGTGGATTCCGAAAAATGCACTCAACGACTGATGTGTTGATACGACTTGAGTCTTCTATTTGTGAAGCCTTTGCTTCCAAACAGCACCATGTTACAGTATTTTTTGACCTTGAAAAGGCATATGATACCACATGGAGATATGGTATTCTTAAAACCATTCATGAATTGGGATTGAGAGGAGAGCCGCCACTATTTATTCGGGCATTTCTTTCACATAGAGTTTTTCAAGTGAGAGTGGGGGAACTCTATCAGAGAGTAAGTGCCAGGAAGAAGGAATTCCTCAGGGTAGTGTGCTGAGTGTAACCCTTTTTGCACTAGCAATTAATGGGATATCCTCAGCCATTCCCCAGGATGTTCTCTCAACATTATTTGTGGATGATCTCTCAATATCATTTGCTGGCACTAGAATGGCAATGGTTGAGAGAAAAATCCAACTCTCTATTGATAAAATTATCCAGTGGGCTGACATGAATGGATTTAAGTTCTCGACAAGTAAAACTACCATTGTCCATTTTTGTCGTATCCGGGGAGTACATCCAGACCCGGATATATACATTAAAGGTCAACGGATACCATGTGTATCGGAAACCAAATTTTTAGGTTTGATATTTGACTGTAGACTTACATGGGTTTCTCACCTAAAAGCGCTAAAAGCTAAATGTGTTGAAGCTCTGAATATCTTAAAAGTATTGGCCCATACATCATGGGGGGCAGACGGCAATACTATTTTGAAATTATACAAGGCCTTGATTTTTTCCAAAATTAGTTATGGTTGTGAGGTATATTCTTCAGCCACCCCAAGCTGGTTAAAAATATTAGATTCGATACATCATGCAGGTATTAGATTGTCTACTGGAGCTTTTAAAACCTCGCCTATCCCAAGTCTCCTTGTTGATGCTGGAGAGTTACCTCTAGACCTTTACCAAATGTCTTCCATTCTTCGGTATTGGTTTAGATTGCAAAGACTCCCTAACTCTCTAGCATTTCAGACTGCAAGCCTTGTAAGACCCGCATCATACTTTGAGTTGCACCCAAAATCTCCTCAACCTTATGGCTTTCGGGTGAAACGATTATTAAATAGTCTGGATATAATTAGAAATAAGGTACTTCCATTCAAGGTATCATCAACGCCTCCATGGAAGTTACCAGAGATATCTTTTTGTAAATATTTTATTGGAGATAAGAAGAATATGTCAGACATAGAAGCCAGGTCTCTTTTTAATGAACATGTTAAAGAACATAGAGGATCAACTTTTATCTATACTGATGGCTCCAAATCTGATGCTGGCGTTGGATTTGGAGTACATAGTAATGGTTTTAGTTGTAGAGGTGCACTTCCTCTGACCGCTTCCATATTTACTGCCGAACTGTATGGCATATTAACCGCTATTGAGAAAATAGCATTGGAGAAGGAGGGTAATTTTACAATTTTTAGTGATGCAAGGAGTGTCCTCCAAGCTATGGAAGTTTTTAATTCTAATAACCCTCTAGTTTTAAAAGATTTTAGAATGGCTTTTCCTTATTGGACGGAGAGGTATAACAGTTCAATTTTGTTGGGTTCCAGCACATGTAGGTGTGTCTGGGAATGAGAAGGCAGATTCACTGGCTAAGGAGGCTGCATCCGAGTTGCTGCCAAGAAGGTATCCCATTCCCTGTAATGATTTCTTACCTGACATCAAGAAATTGGTTTGCAATAAATGGCAACAGCAATGGGATAGTCAAGATGGCAATAAAATGAGGGAAGTAACAAATGACATATCTCCTTGGAGGTATAATATGATGCCCCGAAAATGGTAGACGTCTCTTTGCCGTCTGCGTATTGGTCACACTCGGTTGACACATGAGTTTCTGCTGAAGGGCCAACACCAACCGTATTGTGACAACTGTTTAGTACCTCTAACAGTAAGGCATTTGTTGACCGAATGCCCCAATTATAACATCTTGCGGAATAGATATTTGTTTGAGGCTCGAGGTGAGGGTGGCAGGTTCATCCTTGCCAAGATTCTTGGAAATGATGTGTCCTACCATGCAAGTGGCATTTTTAGATTTCTTTCAGAAGCAGGTCTTCTGAAAAATATTTAACTTTTATTACATTCAATTTTTATGATTTTAATTGAATACTCTTTAATTTTTTATTTTATTTCATTTTTTACTTTTGTATACATAAATTAAATGTTACCGGCGTCAATGACCTTAGATGTCAGGATGCCTGAAAACTTTAAATCATTCATTCATTCATTACCGGATGAAACTCACCTCTCCGAATGCCAGCTATCCTGAGGGAAACTTCAGAGGGAACCAGCTACTAGATGGTTCGATTAGTCTTTCGCCCCTATACCCAGCTCTGACAATCGATTTGCGCATCAGAACTGCTTCGGACCTCCACCAGAGTTTCCTCTGGCTTCGTCCTCGCCAGGCATAGTTCACCATCTTTCGGGTCCCAACGGCTGCGCTCTCAGGTACTTGGCGGCGGACCACGGGTTGAGGGAGCCCGAGAGCCCCCCGTGGCCCGGGTCGCACTACGCCAAGTCCTCGGCCTGCGCTCCAACTCCTGCCCAGGCACCGCCGGTACCAGCCCAGGATATTTCCTCAACCTAGCTGGCCCGACAGGCCTCGGCAGACAGGGGATCGGCCTTTCCAAAATAGTGCTCACTTTCATTTCCCCTCCGGGTTTAGATCACCCTTAGACTTGCGCACATGTTGGACTCCTTGGTCCGTGTTTCAAGATGGGTCGGGTGGATTACCAGTCACTCTCAGGTGACGAGAAGCAGCATTCTTCACTCCACGGCCTCCTTGCAGTGACCGCCTCTCGGGCCCGGTCAGTACCGTCGTCAGTCATCACCCGCGCCAAGGCGGGGGCTACCAGTCCAAAACGGCCCTCGGAGCCTAAGCAGCGGGTCGCCACCGACTCTTACTCGTGGGAGAAATAACCCCGCAGGCCGTGGCACGACAACCACAGGGCCCGTCGCCCGGTCCTCTCACTGAAAAACAACTTGAACCACGGTTGCCGCCTGCGCCCCGCCAGCTGAATCCCATCTTTCGACCTTCAGAGTTCCACCCGTATGAGCTTCTAATGGTTTTATGTCCCCTTGAACTCTCTCTTCAAAGTCCTTTTCAGCTTTCCCTAATGGTACTTGTCAAATATCAGACTCGTGGTAGTATTTAGCCTTAGATGGATTTTTCCACCTACTTAGGGCTGCAGTACTAAGTAACCCAACTCTACAGTAAAGATCCCTCCGCCCAAGCTGCCTAAAACCTTTTTACAGGGGCCGCCACACGGCCCTACCACCCTCCTCGTGGCTGCATTCAAGCAATGACTTAGGCGGGGAGCAGCTCGAGTGGTATGGATCCACCGAAACGCAACACCCCTCGAAGCCCGTATAGGACCGCGAGGTTATGCGCTGGGCTGGTCCCCTTTCGGTCGCCCTTACTCGGGAAATACTGGTTGGTTTCTTTTCCTCTGCTTATTAATATGCTTAAATTTGGCGGGTTGTCTCCCTGCAGACGAGGTCTTCAAAAACTTGTGCCTTCCAGGGCCAAGACGGAGCAGGACGTCTGGACCAGCCAGCGGCGTCGTCGGATTCAGAGGCGGAGCGGCCTTTATTCTTCGGAGTAGAGGTGACTGCAGCAGGTCGAGCCCCCAAAGACGCCACCCGGACAGACGGCGTCCTATCTTGCAAGGACTCTGTCCGTCTGGCGGCGCCGACTCCCAAGGGCAGTGCATCTGTATCACCCCTTCCTAGTTTAAAGCGAGCAAAGCACTGGGTTGTAGATGTAGGGGTGCAGGGGCTGCGGCTGGTTCTGACATAGTGGCTCGACCCGGCGACTTCGGACAACACCCTCAACTCGGAGGTAGGGGACACTGAGATATCCTTAAAGCACAAGGAAATCGTGCAGCGGGAAGACGGCGGCGAAGAGCAGGCCAAGAAAATCCTCGGAAGTTGGCAAGGCTAGCTGCTGCTGCCACCACTGGGTGTCGCCTGCGACGAACTGGATACTACCGTGAGCCGGTCAATGCAGGGTCTAAGGGGATTGCAGCTTATTTTTTATTGCTCGCTGCTCTACTCCTTATGACACCCCGAATTTCTACGCTAGTCGTGTTCAGGCAGTTTGCCGTACGGCGCACTGGGCCTTGGGATGATCTCCATTAGAGAGAGAGGGAGGGCCGTAGTCGTCGTACTTGCCACCGAGCCTGGCGCAACAACCTCCCAAATGACTTTCTCTCTTTGCAAGGGCACTCTCCTTCAGACTGGGTCGGATGAACTAGCCCCGCCGCCGTCCGGCTCAGTGGCACGGTGGCCAGGTCCGTTTCTTTTGGCCGGTTCTCAGCGCTCCGCACAATACGTCCTATCGTTGCTAACTCAAGCCTGGATTCCGTCTTAGAGGCGTTCAGACGTAAATCCGGCAGGCGTATCCCTGCTCCCTTGGTGTCTCCGCCAGGAGCGACACCAGCGTTCCTCTCGTACTGTACAAGACTGCTATCGCAACGACGGGCGCAACAACAGTAGGGTAAAACTAACCTGTCGCGCTGTGGTCTGAACCCAGCTCACGTTCCCTATTGACGGGTGAACAATCCAACGCTTTGTAATTTCTGCTTCACAATGATAGGAAGAGCAGACATCGAAAGATCAAAAAGCGACGTCGCTATGAACGCTTGGCCGCCACAAGCCAGTTATCCCTGTGGTAACTTTTCTGACACATCTTGCTTAAAACTCTTAAAAGGTCAAAAGGATCGATAAACCGTGCTTTCGCAGCCTGTATTCGTACTGAAAAGCAGGATCAGGCTACCTTTTGCTCTTTAATTATACGCGAGGTTTCTGTCCTCGCTGAGCTAGCCTTGGGACACCTGCGTTACCATTTGACAGATGTTCTGCCCCAGTCAAACTCCCCACCTGATTCTGTCCTCGGCCAGGATCGCCATCGGGCGCGCACGCCAAGCGCTGGCCGCCGCCGCCGCCGCCTCGCTCCAGGGAGCTCGGCCACGGACGGCCCGCACCGTAAACAGCTTGGAGCTAGAATCTTAGAGACACTGGCCCACCTTGGGAGCCAGGCTCCGGTTCCACTTCGCCGAGTAAGTAGAGAAACGATCAGAGTAGTGGTATTTCACTGTCGGTCAGGGCACGAATGCCAAGACCTCCCACCTATGCTACACCTCTGATGTCTCTCTACAATATCAGACTAGAGTCAAGCTCAAAAGGGTCTTCTTTCCCCGCTGTTGTGTGCAGGCCCGTCCCCCTGCCTGTGGGTTCGCTAGATAGTAGGTAGGGACAGTGGGAATCTCGTTAATCCATTCATGCGCGTCACTAATTAGATGAGGCATTTGGCTATTTTTTTTATTTATTTATTTATTTTTTTATTTTTTTTTTTCAGACTAACGTTTGCAGGAGAGCAACACTACTTCACCATTTCCCTGGTCTTATCCAACGCTTGCTCTCCCTTGCTAGTCCACTTTTCCTATTCCGCATAGGTAATAGTCTTCTTCTGATGCTAGCCGAGATCTGCAGCTCCAGCTTGATGTTCCCGTATCGATGATGTTGACGATCCGCTGCAGTCCCACCGGCGTGTAATCTCCACTCAACAGGAAACAAGTCCTGGAGGAACGTCGGTCGGTCAATCTCCATCGTCGGTCCAGCTACGAGACGTCGCCTCCTCCCGACATGCCCATATAATTCGCATATATGGACAGTCCTCCTTCCAAGATCTTGACAGTCAATAGGTCTAAGTCCTCAAGTCGCAGTTTCAGCTTCTGGCACAAGCTGACGGTCCCTCGCGACAGTACACCTCGCCAGTTCCCGGTGACCGCCCTAATTAAGGGTACTGTCGCCGTAAGGTCTTCCACGGCCCTCTTGATGCAGTCGGTGTTATACTTCGCGATTTTCGCGGCATCAAAGAAGTCGAGAGATCGTACGTTGGCGTCCGCATTTACTTGAGAGTCAATTACTATTGAGACACTGTCATTCCAGACGACGAGGTCTGGCTTCCTTAGCCCTTCTGTCGTTGAGATGTGGGGTTCATCTACTATGGTGTACCCTGCTTCGATAGCCTTCTTCTTGATGAAGCACTTGATGGAATCGTGCCTCTTGATCCTGCATGGTTGAACAGCTGGGCACGTCTGCAAAATATGATGCAGGGTACCGGGGGCATTGCAACCAAGATCACAGCGGTTGCTCTGCTGTCTGCCTCTCGCGCTCTGGGCCGGGGTTGTTAGAAGTCCCAGTTTGAGCTTGATGGCATTACAGTAGGTGCCCCCTTTCATAAGACGGCTTCCAGCGTCCAACCATCTAGGTCGTAGTCCGAAGGGCGCCTCCCTCAGACCACACCCGTCAACAGTAAGGTATAGCCTTTCTCCCCAGTCGATGGCTGCGGGGGCCGGGTGTTGCTCGGCTAAATCGGCAGCAATTCCCGCCACCTTCGGGTCTGGAGATCGGGTTAGACGACTATAGCAATCATGCAGGGCTTTGGGGATACCCTCGGTAAAGTTGTAAATACCAAGGCCTCCGGCTGCTGAACCTGCATAGAAAGCTGGCAGTGGAGTATCGCCAGGTAGGTGCAAGCACTTCCTGACGAACTTCCTAACCTCATTATTTTTCAGGTGATATTTCTCAAGTTGTCCGTGGACGACTATGTGTGATAGCCGTGGTATCAGCACAGATTTTAAGGCCCAAATCTTCTGCTGAGGCTTCAGCGGCGCTGTCTGAAGGTTCCCCAGTTCAGTTTTGGCCTTACCAATCAATTTCGCCCCATTCACGTTTGCCACTAGTCCGATGTCAACCCCAAGATATTTGTAAAAGCCGTCAGGACTTGTGACCGGAAGGTTGGCATCTCCGTACGTGAAGGGACGGGTATCAACGTACCAGGTCTTACGTTGTCAGTCGCCGATGACTCCAGCTGTGGCACACTTCCCTAAGCCAGGCTCGAGGCCAAGCTTTGCCGACTCGTCCAGTAATCTGGTCACCGAAGATGACAAACCTGCTCTCGTCTGTGCCACAACCACAATATCATCCGCAAACGCCAAATACTGAATAGTCTTCCCTCTGAGCGTTGCCCCTACGCCTTCGGGGAGCTTAGCAAGTGCATGGTCTAGGGCAAGATTGAAAAACAAGGGAGATAGAGGATCCCCCTGCATTACGCCCCTTGTAATGTCTATTTCGACTCCAGCTACCTCCGTGCTGATACTAGAATAGAAGTTGGTGAGGTACTGGATCAAATTCCTGTCGAGGCCAGCAGCTCTCAGAGTATCGAGGAGAGCTGGATGGTAGACGGAGTCAAAGGCCTTTTTAAAGTCAATAAAGGCTATAAAAAGGCTCTTTGACTCACGTTTGGCCTCCTTAATAAGTTCTTTAAGTAAGAGGAGGTTGCTACTTACCCCCTCCTTAGCCTTGAACCCTTTTTGTCGAACTGAAGAGGGGATGCGCTCTGCCAGGTGCTTTGTTAGGATCTTATGCAACCCTCGTGTTGCCACGGACGTCACTGTAATTGGGCGGAAGTCCCCGGCCTCTAGGGGGACATTCTTCTTGGGCAATAGGGTTGTTCGCCCCTTTTGCCCAATCCCGGGTCACAATTCGGTTGTCAATAATAAGGTTATACAGATTCATGATCTGTTGACTCGCCGCCGCTCTAAAATCGGCAGCTCTTATGCCGTCTGGGCCCGGCGACGTTTTTAAATTTGTCTTCCTTTTGCACCATTCTACATCATCAATAGTGATGGGGTCCAAGATGGTGCACAACTGGTTTGGCTGGTTAAAATTGATTGTGCTAGCCTGGCTTGGTCTCCCGAATAGGTAGGGCCAAAACTCAACTGTCCCGGGCGGAAGGGACGGGCTAGCAAGAGGGTCTTTGCCTAGGATGGCATTCTGTGCAACGTGACTCCGCTTCTTATCCCATGCCCTCTGCATCGCTGCATACTCTCGCCTCTTCCTAACACTTCGAGGCATGTCACTGACCTGTTGTTGACCTGTTCTTCGGTTAATCCGATTCATATTATTTGGTCTCCTACCAAATATCTCATCCTTCATCAAGTTGACATCCTCCGCGGTGACTTCCTCCTCTGATGAACTACCAGCGCTCTCGCTGGAGGATTGAGATCCATTGCTCCCGTCTGGGCTGGACGGGGGAGACCCTCCAAGGTCCGGAACCCAGATGGGAGAGGTTCCAGCCATGGAGTCATAATACTCATTCATTCCATCCTGGACTTTGGTACGTGGGACAATAGAGGCCGCAAGCATCCTACCATCCACTCGGATTCGGGTCAGATTGACCCTGCAATCTCTGAGGGGAGGCATTGCACATTGGGTGGAGGTCTTGGGGTGTGCATATGCTGCGACCTTTTCTCTATATTTAATGGTCCTTCTCTTTGTCTGGATGCTTTCAAGCGTCCGCCAAGGAAGGTCCATTTTCTGAATTGTCTTGTTTATCTGGGGATCATTCTTGTGTGCCACTTCGAACTCGATCATCGAGTTCTCGTCGTCAGAAGTCCAACTGAGTTTGCCCCCCACATGGCTCTTCCGGTGGCTCCCGACTGGCACGGTGGACAAAATAGATTTCTCCTTGTACTCCTCCTTCACCAGCAGGTCTTTAAGTAAGTCTCGATATTGTTGAGACTTCCTTTTACCATTTATACTGTCAGTCGACCTTCCTGACAGTACGCACTTGCTTATTTCTTGGTTTATGAAGGGATGGCCGTAGTTGGACACTTCGAACTCGGCCATCATCCTTAGTTCTTCAAGGGACCAGGGCTTATTGCGCCGGTCTTCGAGCCGCTTAATTTGTCCCTCATGGTAAGTTTGGGCATGTGCCCGTCTCTCATGCAGACGCCTTCCTGCATATGACTTGAAGTGCCTCAAACAAGTTGGGCAGACGTGAGATCGTATAGAGGCATCGACCATGCCTTGGGCCAAGGTGTTTGGCCCACTTACTTACTTCGCTAGCGGAAGTACCGGCGACAGGAGTGCTCTGTGTTTGAGCACCCCTGCTGGCGTTGGGTTGACCAAATCGTCGGTTTGTCCCCTGGGGAGGGATGGAGCGACCCACAGCTCCTCCCGAGGGAGAAGTTGGGCGGGTTGAGTCGTCCATGCGATTCGTTGGACCCATAAAATGGGTTGCCGGCAGGTACCACAAGGAGGTGGATCGCTAGCAATCTATAACTCGTAGCGGCTCGGAGTCAGCGCACGCGTCGTCTTTGCCGAGTCATAGTTTAGCCGACTAACACATCAGAAGGTTTTCATCATTTTTGTTAGTCTCTTTCCTATTTTGCTACAAGGTGGTAGAGTAGCTGAATAGGTTACATGCACTACCGGCGTTATCTCCACTCAACAGGATATACTCCTGGAGGAACGTCAAGCGGTCAAGCTTACGTCCATGGCCAACGGGACTAGGATATGTCCCCCCCACCCGACATACCCATGTATTTGGCATAGATGCCAAGTCCACCTTCCAAGATTTTCACCTACAACAAGCTGAGATCACTCTTACTTATCTTGAGCTCCTGGCATAAACTTATCATACCTCTGGACAGCACTCCTTGCTAGTTACCAGTTATTGCACTCACTGAGGGTACTGTCCCCGCAAGCTCTTTTACGGCCTTCTTGATGTACTCGCTGCTGTATTTCGTGATTTTGGCGTCATCAAAGAAGTTTAGAGGTCGAACATTCGCATCTGCATTAATTTGACAGTCAATGACCATCGACTCGGACTCTTTCCAGATTACAAGATCTGGTTTCCTCAACCCCTGAGTGGTTGATATTCGGGGTTCATCAAGCACGTCATACCCTACATCTATTGCTCTCTTCTTGATGAACCCTTTTACATTGTCATGTCTCTTAATACGCCACGATTGTACCGCTGGGCACGTCTGACGGATGTGGTGCAGGGTTCTGGGGGCGTTGAAGCCTAGATCACAGCGGCTGCTCTGCTGCCTGCCTCTCGCACTCCGAGCTGGGGTCGTCAGGACTCCCAGTCTGAGTTTGATAGCATTGCAGTAGGTGCCCCCTTTCATCAGCCGGCTCCCGGCATCCAGCCAACCTGGATGAAGTCCAAGTTTAGCTTCTTTAACCCTTTGGCTGCGTAGTGCTGGGAGGATTTTTGTCCCCGAAAAACGTAATTTGCCGGCAAATTTTGAAGTTTGTAGAAATTAATTTCTAAGTACCCCCTGATATTGGAAACAATGTTTTCCATCTATTCATTACTCTTAAACTCTATATTTTTTTGTTTTTAACACATTTTTTACCATTTTTACCCAAAAAACGTACTTTTTCAAAATAATTACGAAAATTGCATATCATCACAATTGACATGTAAAATGGGTTGGAATATGTTTTTTATGATGAAAAAAAACTAAATTAATGAAATATACTGAAATATTATGATTATGTACTTAAATTTTGATTAAAAACTAGTACAAATTTTGTTATATTTTGGAAAATATAAAAAATTGTTAATAAAACCAGAAAAGTTATGGAAGTAAAATTTTATTACAAAAAATATGAAAAAAATACAAACAATTGACAAAAAAGACATATTTACTTCTTTTCATCCTTACATTTACATGTTTTCTTATAATTCATCACAGTATGAAAAATTTCAAAACGGGACAACACAAAGAGGAGGGTTTTGTGGGCACTGTTTACAGAAATATGATGTCTGCTTCCTCTTACATGTCCCCTTTCCTTTTTTGCAACATTGAGATGGCAATATTGAACAAACACTACAATTAGGTAGGTACTTCTTATTTTCATACTGAGCAATAAAATGCCTTTCCCCCAAGCGCTTGTTTTCCACCAAGTCCCTAACAACATTCTTTCTTCTTGGCTTTGTGTTATATCCTTCTAACAATCCTTTTATTACCTCTTGTCTAAACACAACCTGGGTCAATTTCTTTCTATTTTGCAAGTTGTAACTAATTTTGGAATTTACAAGAGCAACTTCAATCACAAAATGCCAGAGTGTCTGATACCACTTTTTGCTACGGTGATTGAAGGGGTAGGTTGAGCAGAATTGATCAAAAAGGTCTACCCCTCCCATATATTTATTGTACTGAGCTTGCAAAGATGGTTTATCTACTTCCCTTACCCCTTTCTTAGATTGAATAGATTTTTTCACTGTACCTGTGTCCCCAACACTCGAAAGGATATTTACTCTACCACTATCTTGCCAAACGACAGCAACCAATTCCTCATCTTTACTCTTCCACATTATTGGTAGCTGGCCTTTCTTAGGTTTTACTTTTCTCATCCGTGATGGCAAATATTTTCTGTTTGGACGAACTGTCCCACATGCTCCAGTACCTTTACTTCGAAGTTTTTGAAAAAGGGGTACTCCACTAAAAAAGCTGTCCATGTAAACTACATGGCCTTTGTTTTCAAAGCCTTCAAACAAATTTTCTACAACAGATGCACCAAGTCCTTTGCCTTTATTAGAATCTAGCCCCTTCCCTGTGTAAACATCAAATTTCAACAGATAACCAGTCTTAGAGTCACAGAGAGACCAAACCTTAATTCCCCATTTGGTAGGCTTTTTAGGCATGTACTGCTTGAAAAAAAGCCTCCCTTTGAATTTCACCATACTTTCGTCTACACTCAAATCTCTACCACTTACATAATATTTAGAATATAGATCTTTCACCATGTCTAAAATTGGTTTTATTTTATAAAGTCTGTCATCATTACCATCAACAGAATTATCTGCAAAATGTAGACAGGAACGGATAATTTCATACCTGTCACGTGACATTATATTGGAAAAACCAGGTGTCTCAGTTAGCCAAAACTTTTTAGAAAAGTAGCTTGCTAGACTACTTTTGTGCACTAATCCCATTGCAATTTCAATAGCAATAAATGCTTTTATTTCCCCTGCATCCACATCTCTCCATGCTCTGTACCGTGATCGAGGGGCTAAAGGTTGCATTTTTTCTATCATGTATGCTGCATACCGGTTAGTTTCCACAGCTACATGATTATATATTTCATTAGGAAACAACTTAGAAAAGCATAAAAATGGAGTGCAGTCATCTAAATTTACAGCCCTATTAGTTTCTGAATAAATTGGTATAGACTTTACCTTTATTGGAGGATCTGTGCCTACATTCTTTATATATTCACCCATGAATCATCAGTTAGTGTTTTATTCAAGTCATCATCTTCAACTTCTTCATCAGCATCTTCATCTGCGTCTGCTTCATAATCCTCATATAGTTCTTCTTCCCTTTGTACAAATAAATCTTCTGTTTCTGAGTCTTCTTCTGCAAGAATATCAGCAATCTCCCGTTGTGTTGCACACCTCTTCCTTTTTGAAGCCATTATAGGTGACCCTGAAAGTAAAAAATAAAATTAGCATACCCTAATAAAGAAATTACATTTATAGCTACTAGACATATATATATATATATATATATACATACATATACATATACTGTACATATACATATACATATACACACACACACACACACAGAGAGAGAGAGAGAGAGAGAGAGAGAGAGAGAGAGAGAGAGAGAGAGCCTATGATTTGTCTTTACAATTCGCATATTATTACATATTTGAAGACACTGATATTAGGCCTAGAGTTTATGGTAATATACATCATATTTTACCATTATAATAAGTCCAGGCCTATACACAAAGCCTATCATAACATAATCGAAGTTGGCCAACTTACAGTAAAATAGGCTTACTAGGCTTGAAAGAGATGCCCTTCATATTACCTCCTATTACACCATATTTTACACTTATTTAATGATTTAATCAGACTTATTATAGTCTACTTATATTCAAGAACTAATTAGAATAAATAAATTATTACTGAAATAAATAATACATACCTTTAAAACCTGATGTTTGTAAACAACGTGAACTTCGTCGCATCAGCTGATAACACCTGTTTTTGTTTAAGTTTTGTTTCGTCTTCTGGTCACTAGATGGCAGCACCTACTGGACAGCAAACGTTTTCAGCGTACACTTGAATGTCAAAAGTATCGGCGGCGCTATTCAAAAAGTTTTTTCGCCGCCGTGGGGTAAACTCGCTTTTTGCAGTTAAGGGAGAAATTTAAATTTTCGAGTATACTCGCTTTTCGCAGTCAAAGGGTTTAAGGCCACATCCATCCACCGTGGCGTACAGTCTCTCTTCCCAATTTGTGACAACTGGGGCACGGTGATGTTGAGCCAGCTCCGTAGCCACCTCCACTACAAGGACATCCGGAGACCTGGCTAGTCTACCATAGCAATCCTGCAGGGCTTTGGGGATGCCATCGGTAAAATTAAATAAACCTAGGCCCCCCGTCGCTGTTCCTGCATAGAATGCTGGCAGAGGAGTGTCACCAGGTAAGTGCAAGCACCTCCTGGTGAACTTCCTAACCTCATTGTCCACACCCCTCAGGTGGAACTTCTTGAGCAGTCCATATAAGGCTAGATATTTAAGCCGCGGGATTAGCACGTGTTTTAAGGCCCAAAACCTCTGATGAGGCTTTAGAGGAGCACTCTGAAGGTTCCCCAGTTCGGTTTTGGCCTTCCCGATCAGCTTGGTCCCATTCATGTTTACCACGAGCCCGACTTCAACCCCAAGGTACTTGTAGAATCCATCGGGGCTCGTGGCTGGGATCGTCTCGTCACTATACATGAAGGGACGGGAATCAAAGTACCAGGTCTTTTTGGACCGGTCACCGACGATTCCCGCTGTTGCACATTTTCTTAGGCCTGGCTCAAGGCCCAGCTTCCCGGCATGGTCGAGAAGCTTCTGGATTGATAACCCTAGACCATTACGGTTTCGGGCGACCACAACAATATCGTCGGCAAATGCCAGATACTGAATTGTCTCTCCTCTGAGGGTGGCACCTACACCCTCAGGGAGTTTAGAGAAAGCATAATCGAGGGCAATATTAAACAACAGCACGTCTCTGCCAGCAACGCTAGTGCTGATGTTTGTATAGAAGTTCTTTAGGTACTCAGTTGAGTCGTCACTGAGCCCAGCCCCTCTCAGGGTGTCCAGCAGGGCTGGATGACCAATGGAGTCAAAGGCCTTTCTGAAGTCTATGAAGGCAACATAGAGGCTCTTTGACTCGCATTTTGCCTGCTTTATCAGTTCCCTCAGCAACAGGAGGTTGCTACTAACTCCCTCCTCTGCCTTGAACCCTTTTTGGCGGGCAGAGGAGGGGATGTGCTCAGCTAAACGCTTAGCTAGTATTTTATGCAACCCCCTGGTTACTACAGAGGTCACGGTAATTGGCCTGAAGTCCCCGGCCTCGTGGGGGACGTCTACTTTGGGTAGAAAGGTGGTTCTACCCTTTGCCCAGTCTCTGGTCGTGATCCTGGACAACAAGATCTTGCTATACAGGTCGACAACCAGATCGTAATTCGCCGCACTAAAGTCGGCAGCTCTTATGCCGTCCGGGCCCGGCGAGGTCTTAAGATTTGTTTTAGACTTGCACCATTTCACATCATCGATGTTAACGGGTTCTACAATGGTGCTCATTTGGACATGTGGGGGTAAAGAAGATCGTGCTAGCAGGACTTGGCCTCTCGAACAGAGGTGTCCAGAAGTCCACCGTCCCTTGCGGGAAGGTGGGGGTAGCTAGAGGATCCTTCTTAAGGATAGCATTCTGAGCGACACGGCTGCGGTTCTTATCCCAGCCTCTCTGTGTCACTGCAAACTCCCGCCTCCTTCTTACTGAACGGGGCAAACTCCCTTCCTGATGTTGCCTCCCGTTCCTGTTAATCCTATTCGGTACTACTCTCCTTCCAAATATCTCATCCTTCAGAGAGTCTATCTCCTCTGCCATTATATCTTCATCCGAGGTGTTACCATCACTCTCACTAGAGGATAAAGATTCATCACTCCCGCCTGGGCTCGGCGGGGGAGAGTCTCCTTGGTCGAGAGTCATAGTTACTCCCGCCGTTTACCCGCGCTTGGTTGAATCTCTTCACTTTGACATTCAGAGCACTGGGCAGAAATCACATCGCGTCATCATCAGCCATAACCATCGCGATGCGGATTGCCCGTGTCCGTGGCAGTTCTGAGCTGGTCGCTAGGCTGCCAGCCGGAGTAATATATACACGTCTCCTTCTGGGGCCTCGCACGGCCCGAGAGCCGCGCTCCGCCCCAAGTCTCGACGCGATTATACTTTGCAGAATCTTGCCCGTTCCGCGGAAGGGCACCCGGTCAGCGAGGTCCGAGCTCGGTCCGCCGGCCAGCCGAAGCCAACCGACAAGACCTCGCCCATTCCTGCCCCCCGAGACACCCCGCACCCACTTCCCGGAAAGGCCCGACTGGCCCGACCCTCAAAGAGTCAATCCTTGTCCCGAAGTTACGGATCAAAATTGCCGATTTCCCTTACCCACATTCATCTATCGACTAGAGGCTCCAAACCTCGGAGACCTGATGCGGAGATGGGTACAGTCTGTGTCGAAACGGGGTCACCACGGGCGAGCGAGGCGCCGACCACGAGGGCCAGCCACCCGCACCCGCCCCGGACTCCGACCCGTGTGACTTCCTCACTTGCATCTTTCACGGACTGGCGTTGGTGCACGGGACGACAAAGCTTTCCTAGCTAAAAAATGAGGATCCGCAAAATAGGTGCTCCCCTCGGAAGGTTATTCTTCATCCCCAGGATTTTTCTCCGTGTACAGTCACACTCTCAAGGCCCTTTTTAGCTAGAACTGCCACCCGCTCGTCTGGCCCCTTGGTTATCAGGGAACAAGGAGGTACTATTTCCATTCACGGTATCAGGCAACAAATCCTCTACTTCATTAAACATACTAATCCGGAATCATTTCCCCAGGCTCATGATATACGGGACAGTAGATGCCTCCAACAATGACTTCCAGAACAGGAACTTTGATGATTTTAAAAAATATACGGGTTGGAAATCCCCTATGGTTGTCAAACGCCAATATCTAAAGATCTTACAGGGCCCTTAAATACCCGACGATGGCAGAGGGGAGCCTTATCCCTCCCCATTAATCTCCTCTTCTTCCTTTCTTCCATCTCTTCTCTCTCCCTCCTACCCGCCACTCACACCACGTCGCCGCTCTCCTTGGTAGTTCGTTAGCTCTATGATATTTGCCATGTTTAATTCCTATGGTTTAACTGTTATTGTAGTTACCGTTCCTTTAATGTTTAGATATACTTAGACATGTAAGGTTTGATGCCTTTGCGATTGCGACACTCAGTTGGTTCCTTGTCGTCATTATTATTTAACCTTACGTTCCCTATGTCATTTGGCTGGTTGGTAATTGGACGCTTACCTTATTATATCATATTATTGTCGTACATGGTGATTGTATTCTCCTCATTATGTTATTAATTTATTGGGCTTGGAAGGCATTCTCTGGTACATTTTCACCGGCCATCACCAGGTCGACCCAGAAAAGGGATTTTGATGAAGGAAAAATCTATTCCTGGGGAGAGACCTGTGATGTCCAGTGAAACCCTTCCCGGTTATTTTTGTACGGACCCACCCTTTCCTTGCCAAGCCATATGTTCTTGCAGAAGGATGACCTGGTGAGCGCGAGTGGTAGGTGTCGGGTAGGGTAACCCAACTGTATTCTCTAGGGCCTGTCACGGCCCTCCCCCTTTGATGAAGGGATTATCTAAATGGAAGACAGCCTGTGAATAGTGTTTTACAAACGCCCTTGTTAGATATACGACACCAACAAGGTGCTCGCGCGAGGGTTGTAACCTCTGCATTCCATGCTTTTAATTTTCTCTGGTATATTTGGAAGATTTATATCAGGAAAAGTACAACGAAGGACTTTTCACCGGCCATCACAGGTCGACCCAGAAAAATATGATAGGTTATAACATGTATATTCAGACTTTTAAAATCTTCCCTTTAACTTAATGCATACTAAACTAAAACAGGCACAAATATTAAAATGTTAGAATATTAGAGTAAAACATGTATAAAAAAAAATAAAGATTGTTACTGTACTCACCACGAAAGAGGTTGAAGAAAAACTTGAATGATGATGGCGATGAATTTGCTGCACAGTAGAAATGATGATGATGAAGCTGATGATGTCTTCTACTGTGCAGCCAATGAAAGTATTTTACATCTCTTCAGACGGAGGTGTCTTATCCTGGGACACCTCTTCAACTTCTTCCTTGGTCACTTCTTCAATTTCTTCTGAGGCTTAGTAGCAGGAGGAACTGGCTCTTTTTTGCGAGGCTGGAAGAACATTGTGATCGGAAGTTGCTGCCGGTGCTGCTTTTTTTCGCTCGAAGAGCATCTGTAGGGAGTCATGATGTCATCGATCTTGTTGCAGAATTGCATAGACCGAACCATATCCTCGTCCCACTAATGCGACATTTCTTTCACCTCCTTCACATGGTTGCAGAACTTGGCAAGCCGTTCTAATGTTAAGCCTGTTTCTTCGACATTTTCTTGGGTCTCTTCCTGCGTTTCACTGTCTTCTTCACTGGCCGATTTCGTCAGGTCTTCTAGGTCTGCATCAGTTAGCGGCTGGGAATGGCAGTCCAACAACTCGTCGACGTCTTCAGTTGTCATGTCGCCAAACCCGTCACCTCCATTATCGCAGCCAACTGCACAGATTTGCGTATTGCAGAGTGTTGAATCTCAGACGGTGTAAATCCCTCGTCATCGTAAACAATCTGGAGCCACAACTTCTTCCAGCTCGCATTGACAGTAGCAGGTGTCATTTCTTGCAGTGCCTTCTGGATGTTCTGTAGGCACGTGGCTATTGTGTACTTCCGCCAGTACGCCTTCAAATTGAAAGTTTCATCTTCATCTTCTTGGGCAGCATCCACACACGCAACGAGGTCCGCCAAGTTATTCTTTGTGTAGAGGGCTTTGAACGGCCTGATAACCCCCCGGTCCATAGGTTGAATTAATGACGTGGTGCTGGGTGGCAGGAATTCAACCTGAATGCCCTCACGCGACAGATCAGTTGCGTGTCCGCCAGCATTATCCTTAAGGAGAAGGATCTTAAATGGCAAGCCCTTCTCTACGAGATATTTACTGACTTGCAGGATAAAACACTGGTGGAACCAGTTGGAGGACAGCATGTTCGTAATCCATGCTTTTTGATTATGCATCCAGTACACGGGAAGGAGATTCTTATTTTTATTTTTCAAAGCACGAGGATTTTTCGACTTGTAAATAGCCCCGGCTTTTAGCAAAAATCCAGCAGCATTGCCACACATCACGGCTGTTACGCGATCTTTGAACGCTTAAAGCCAGAGGCTTTGGCTTCTTGTTTAAACAGGAAAGTTCACGACGGCATTCTCTTCCAAAAACAAGCCGGGTCTCATCCACATTAAACACTTGTTCCGGCTTGTATCCACCTTCAGCGATAATGTTCTTGAATGTCTTGTTGCGTAAGTTTCAGCAGCGGTAGTGTCAGCGGAAGCAGCCTCGCCATGCAGGGAAACGCTTTTCAGGGCGAAGTGTTTCTGAAACTTCGCGAACCATCTTTTGCTGGCGGAAAAACGTTGTTTCTGAAGCTGGGAATCAGTGGATGTTCCTGGTTGAGGTTCATCTACATCACGTTGTTCTTCAGCATGGTCGCCATCGTCGTCTTGAGGTTCCATTGCGCCAAATTTCTCATAAGAGCCCAAAGCCTTGGTTCGGATGGTGTTCGGTATCCAAGGCTATGTTGTTCTTCCGGTAGTCGGCAATCCAGACTGCTAAAGCACCTTCCATACGTACGATCGTTTTATTACGCGTGGTAACGACTCGCTTTGCTGATCTGCTAAAGGTGATGGTAGCCGTCTTTCTAATGTTCGCCTCGTCCTTCTTGATGTAGCGAACGGTGGATTTGTTCACTCCAAAATGGCGGGCTGAGGCCACGTAACTTCTGCCTTCTTTTAACATATCGAGAAGCGTCACCTTCTCAGCAATTGTCATCATCTTCGGTGGTGTGTTAGGCTCACTACCAGCCTTAGCAGAAGCAGAATGCTTGGGAGCCATTGTTCAGTAGGGGTTAAACAGAAAGTTCAACAAAAAGTTCAACCTAAAACAGTCACGCACAGCACAGATTAAAGTTCACAATAACAGCAGCATCTACCCGGCGAGAGAGCGGCGAACGAAGTGGTTGAGAAAAGATGCTGCAGGTTGGAGAAGCGGTCAAAACACACCAATCACAGGCTAGATTTCAAAACTTGGGTTCTGATTCGTCATCTATCAGCACTTGAACCAATCTCAGTCTGTCTTACATGCTACGTAGTAGTTACCATTCAAATACAAGGTACTACGTATACAGCTTTACGTACGCTATTTTACGCTTGTTTTGTTGTAGGATATGTACGCTTATTCGAGATGTGATTTTTGCAAAAAAAATATTATTGGATGCAGTACTACGTACGTATACATACAAAAGATTCATGGAAAAAATGCACATCCATTACATTTTTAGTAGTAGCCATCAGCAGCCTTACACCATTCAAATACGGTATGAGTGCATCTGATTTGCGTTTCATGTTCGATTTAATTTTACTACGTACTGTGTACTGAATTATCGTATGATCACATTCTCTCTTCGTGTTTTATTTCTTTCTGTACTGAATTATATGTCATATGTAATGCAATGAACCATCAGTAAGAGCAGATATTACTAATTTCAGTATTAATGGAATTAACGAAATACGTATTTGGGGTCTTCATATATCGCGGTATTTTCGAAATTTCCGGAAAATCCGCGATATGTGTATATACCTGCGTTATGAAAAAAATCGCGATGGTCGAAGCGCGAAGTAGCGAGGGCTCACTGTATTTGAGTTTGATATATGTTGTAAGTCGATGAGTACATGTAGTTGTAATTTTTTACCACAGTAGATAGATATATACTGTACAGAGAGAGCTAAGACTAGCTGGGTTAGGAGATAGGTAGTGGCGTGCAGCACTCCCAGTGTAAAGGAGCTTGGGCTATTTGATATCATCACCCAGCTTGAATTTTATCGTGATTTTCATTAGAATTTTTATTTAATAGGTATTGCATTGTTCTTGGCCATCCCAACACCAACTATTATAAATCAAATTCTTAATGCTGGGTAAACAATTATCAAAGATTTTTTTTCCCTTTTCAGTAGAAAATTGAAGCCGTGAAACAAGAATGCACAATTAACAAGGGCCTACTGTATTTTCTCTCTCTCTCTCTCTCTCTCTCTCTCCTCTCTCTCTCTCTCCTCTCTCTCTCTCTCTCTCTCTCTCTCAGGTGAATCTTTACACGGTCTAATTTTTTTGGGCATATTTAATTGACTATATTTAAGGAAACAAAGATTTTGTGTTCTGCTATGGGACAGAGGAGAGAGAGAGGAGAGAGAGAGAGAGAGAGAGAGAGAGAGAGAGAGAGAGAGAGAGAGAGAGAGAATACAGTGATAACTAATAGTGCGGCCTTTAAACGAATTGTATGGGAACTGATATCCTATTACATATTGCTGCTGATTAAATATTCATTATGAAGAGATTTCAAATGTTAAGAAAATTGTCTCCGTGTTTGTACTATGTGTTCGCTTAATCACAATACAATTGATAGTAAATCGAAAGTAATATTTGATTATTTAAATGCTCAAGAAATTTAAAATACAGTGAGGCCTCGTTTATCGGGGTAGATAGGTTCCAGACCCGACCGCGATAGGTGAAAATCCGCGAAGTAGTGACACCATATTTACGTATTTATTTAACATGTATATTCAAACTTTTAAAACCTTCCCTTGTACGTAGTACTGTTAACAAACTACCCTTTAATGTACAGAACACTTAATGGCATGTACTACAGTACCCTAAACTAAAACAGGCACAAATATTAAAGGCGATTTTATATCATGCGTTTTCTAAACACGCCAAAAAGCACTATAAACAAATGGCAACCAATGTTTTGTTTACGTTTATCTCTGATCATAATGAAGAAAAAACGCATTTACACGTCTGTGTATAGGTTAGTTTTTGCATCGATTATATTGATTACTGTATTCAATATGTTGATTTTGTTATTACCAATGTTTTGCTTAATTTTTCTTAGGACTTCCAAATGAAATTTTTGTTCTTTATGACAAAGTACGCTCCATCTTCGATCGTAATAAACAAACGAAGGCATTTAACGCGCATGATGAAAGTGATAAATAATGATATTACTGTAAAACCTTTTAGAAAATGTTATTACAAATATTATATGCCGTATCTACAGTATATAATATCATACAGTACATACGTAGCAAAGCAGGAAAACAATTTACGAGAGAGAGAGAGAGAGAGAGAGAGAGAGAGAGAGGAGAGAGAGAGAGAGAGGGGAGGGAGGGGAGGGAGGGAGGGGAGGGAGGGAGGGAGGGAGGGAGGGAGGGGAGGGAGAGAGAGGAGGAGAGAGAGAGAGAGAGAGAGAGAGAGAGAGAGAGGGGGAGGGAGGGAGGGAGGGAGGGAGGGAGGGAGGGAGGGGAGAGAGAGAGAGAGAGAGAGAGAAGAGAGAGGAGAGAGAGAGAGAGAGAGAGAGAGGGGGAGGGGAGGAGGGAGGGAGGGAGGGAGGGAGGGAGAGAGGGGAGGGAGGGAGGGGAGGGAGAGGGAGGAGGGAGAGGGAGAGGAGAGAGGGAGAGGGAGAGGGAGGGAGGGGAGAGGGAGGGGAGGGAGGAGAGGAGAGGAGAGAGAGGGAGAGAGAGAGAGGGGGAGAGAGAGGGGGAGAGAGAGAGGGGGGAGAGAGAGAGAGAGAGAGAGAGATTTTTTTGATTGATTTTGTTACTGTACTCACCACGAAAGAAGTTGAAGACAAACTTGAATGATGGTGGCGATGAATTTTCTGCACAGTAGAAATGATGATGATGATGAAGGTGATGATGTCTTCTACTGTGCTGCCAATGATAGTATTTTTCGTCTCTCAGACGGAGGTGTCTTTTCCTGGGACACCTCTTCAACTTCTTCCTTGGAAACTTCTTCAATTTCTTCCGAAGGCATATTAGCTGGAGGGAACTGGCTCTTTTTTGCGAAGCTGGAAGAACATTGTGATCGGAAGTTGCTGCCGGTGCTTCTTTTTTCGCTCTAAGAGCATCCAGTAGGGAGTCATGTCTTCATCGATTTTGTTGCAGAATTGCATAGAACGAACCATACCCTCATCCCACTCTTGCAACATTTCTTTCACCTCCTATATATGGTTGCAGACCTTGGCAAGCCGTTCTAATGTTAAGCCCGTTTCTTCAACATTTTCTTGGGTCTCTTCTTGTGTTTCGCTATCTTCTTCACTGGCCGATTTCGTCAGGTCTTCTAGGTCTGCGTCAGTTAGCGGCTGGGAATGGCAGTCCAACAACTCGTCGACGTCTTCAGTCTTCATGTCGCCAAACCGCTCACCTCCAATTATCGCAGCCAAGTGCACAGATTTGCGTATTGCAGAGTGTTGGATTTCAGACGGAGTAAATCCCTCGTCGTCGTAAACAATATGGGGCCACAACTTCTTCCAGCTCGCATTAACGGTTGCAGGTTTAATTTCTTGCAGTGCTTTCTGAACTTTCTGCAGGCACGTGGCTATTGTGGTACTTCCGCCAGTATGCCTTCTAATTAAAATCTTCATCTTCATCTTCTTGGGCAGCATCCACACACGCAACGAGGTCCGCCAAGTTATTCTTTGTGTAGAGGGCTTTGAACGGCCTGATAACCCCCTGGTCCTTCGGTTGAATTAATGACGTGGTGTTGGGTGGCAGGGACTCAACCTGAACGCCCTCATGCGACAGGTCAGTTGCGTGTTCACCAGCATTATCCATAAGGAGAAGGATCTTAAATGGCAAGCCCTTCTCTAAGAGATATTGACCGACTTGCGGGATGAAACACTGGTGGAACCAGTTGGAGGTCAGCATCTTCGTAATCCATGCTTTTGGATTATGTATCCAGTACATGGGAAGGAGAATTCTATTTTTTTTTTTCAAAGCGCGAGGATTGTTTGACTTGTAAATAAGCCCCCGGCTTTAGCAAAAATCCAGCAGCATTGCCACACATCACGAGGGTAACGCGATCTCTTGAATGCTTTAAAGCCAGAGGCTTTGGCTTCTTCTTTGAACAGGAAAGTTCGCGACGGCATTCTCTTTCAAAACAAGCCGGTCTCATCCATATTAACACTTGTTCCGGCTTGTATCCACCTTCGGCGATAATATTCTTGAACGTCTCGTTCACGTAAGTTTCAGTAGCGGCAGTGTCAGCGGAAGCAGCCTCGCCATGCAGGGAAACGCTTTTCCGGGCGAAGCGTTTCTGAAACTTCGCGAACCATCCTTTGCTGGCGTAAAAACCTTTCTGACGCTGGGAATCAGTGGATGTCCCTGGTTGAGGTTCATCTACATCATCATCTTCTTTAGCATGGTCGCCATCGTCGTCTTGAGGTTCCTTTGCCGCAAAATTCTGATACAAGCTCAAAGCCTTGGTTCGGATGGTGTTCGTATCCAAGGCTATGTTGTTCTTCCGGCAGTCGGCAATCCAGACTGCTAAAGCACCTTCCATACGTACGATCGTTTTATTACGCGTGGTAACGACTCGCGTCGCTGATCTGCTAATGGTGATGGTAGCCGTCTTTTTAATGTTCGCCTCGTCCTTCTTGATATAGCGAATGGTGGATTCGGGCTGCGGCCGCGTAACTTCTACCGTCTCTTAACATATCGAGAAGCGTCACATTCTCAGCAATCGTCATCATCTTTCGGTGGCGTTTAGGCTCACTACCAGCCTTAGTAGAAGCAGAACGCTTGGGAGCCATTGTACAGTAGGGTTTAACAGAAAGTTCAACAAAAAGTTCAACTTAAAACAGTCACGCACAGCACAGATTAAAGTTCACAATAACTTAACAACATCTACACAGCGATACGGCAGGAGACAAAGTGACCGCGAAAAGATACTGCGTATTGGAGAAGCGGTCAAAACACCAATCACAGGCTAGATTACAAAATTTGGGTTCTGATTCGTCATCTATCAGCACTTGAAGCAATCACAATCCGTCTTATATGCTACGTAGGTTACCAATTCAAAGTACAAGGTACCCTACGTATACAGTAATGATGATAATAATAATAATAATAATAATAATAAATAATGATAATAGTAATAGTAATAATAATAATAATAATACAGCTCTCTCTCTCTCTCTCTCTCTCTCTTTCTCTCTCTCTCACTCTCGCTCTCTCTCTCTCTCTCTCTCTCCTCTCGTACGCTTATTCGAGATGTGATTTTTGCAACAAAGAATATTATTGGATGCAGTACTACGTACGTATACATACAAAAGATTCATGGAAAAGATGCACATCCATTACATTTGTAGTACAGTAGTAGCCATCAGCAGCCTTACACCATTCTAATATGGTATGACTGCATCTGATTTGCGTTTCTTGTTCGATTTAATTTTACTACGTACTGTATACTGAATTATCGTATGATCACATTCTCTTTTCGTGTTTAATTTCTTTCTGTACTAAATTATATGTCATATGTAATGCAATGAACAATCAGTAAGAGCAGATATTAATAATTACAGTATTAATGGAATTACAGGTAACGAAATATCGTATTTGGGGTCTTTAGATATCGCGGTATTTTCGAAATTTCCGGAAAATCCGCGATATGTTTATATATATGCGTTATGAAAAAAACCCGCGAAGTAGTGAATTCGCGATGGTCGAACCGCAAAGTAGCGAGGGCTCACTGTATACAGGTAATGCTCGACATACGACCTATGCGACTTATGACGATTCGACTTTACGAAGATTTTTTCAGGGTGATGTCAGAAGTCTTTTTGAGATAGGACGAATATTGTCAGAAGTCTTTTGGAGATAGGACGAATATTTCCTTGAAAATAATCTATTTTCTTGTTTAAAAAATAAACTGAATTATCATTTTCTTTTATCGTTAAAATACAGTATCAATTTTCAGTAAAAAATACATTAAGAAAAGTTTTGATATCTGTCGAGTTCATATTATATGGCTGGTGACGTCACATCACTGGTGGAAAGAAACTGGGCAATACAGTGATTTCCTTCCAATAGGCTAACGATTAACATTATTATTTCCATCTTGGAAATACTAAGTAACGATACAAAGTATTTTGTGGGTCTGTATCGGTTGTCATGAGTACTACATAGCGTAAATTTGACTGTACGCTAGTTTTATTTAATCTCTGATAATAGATTAATGTTTATCTAAGGAAAGTATACTATTAGGACAAATATTTTTTTGAAAATGATACATTTCCTTTTTTCATTATGAAAATGAAATACTTTTGCTTGGTAAGTTAGTATTTTCTTTTCATTTCTTGCCATCGTCGTCATGAGGTTCCTTTGCCGCAAAATTCTCATACAAGCCCAAAGCCTTGGTTCGGATGGTGTTCTTATCCAAGGCTATGTTGTTCTTCCGGCTGTCGGCAATCCAGACTGCTAAAGCACCTTCCATACGTACGATCGTTTTATTACGCGTGGTAACGACTCGCTTCGCTGATCTGCTAAAGGTGATGGTAGCCGTCTTTCTAATGTTCGCCTCGTCCTTCTTGATGTAGCGAACGGTGGATTCGTTTTCTCCAAAATGGCGGGCTGCGGCCGCGTAACAACATATCGAGAAGCGTCACCTTCTCAGCAATCGTCATCATCTTTCGGTGGTGTTTAGGCTCACTACCAGCCTTAGCAGAAGCAGAATGCTTGGGAGCCATTGTTCAGTAGGGGTTAAACAGAAAGTTCAACAAAAAGTTCAACTTAAAACAGTCACGCACAGCACAGATTAAAGTTCACAATAACGTAGCAGCATCTACCCGGCGAGAGAGTGGCGAACAAAGTGGCCGCGAAAAGATGCTGCAGGTTGGAGAAGCGGTCAAAACACCATTCACAGGCTAGATTTCAAAACTTGGGTTCTGATTCGTCATCTATCAGCACTTGAACCAATCACAGTCAGTCTTACATGCTACGTAGTAGTTACCAATTCAAATACAAGGTACTACGTATACAGCTTTACATACGCTATTTTACGCTTGTTTTGTTGTAGGATATGTACGCTTATTCGAGATGTGATTTTTGCAACAAAGAATATTATTGGATGCAGTATTACGTACGTATACATACAAAAGATTCATGGAAAAGATGCACATCCATTACATTTGTAGTAGTAGCCATCAGCAGCCTTACACCATTCAAATACGGTATGACTGCATCTGATTTGCGTTTCATGTTCGATTTAATTTTACCACGTACTGTATGCTGAATTATCGTATGATCACATTCTCTTTTCGTGTTTTATTTCTTTCTGTACTGAATTATATGTCATATGTAATGCAATGAACCATCAGTAAGAGCAGATATTACTAATTACAGTATTAATGGAATTAACAAAATACGTATTTGGGGTCTTCATATATCGCGGTATTTTCGAAATTTCCGGAAAATCCGCGATATGTGTATATACCTGCGTTATGAAAAAAATCCACGATGGTCGAAGCGCGAAGTAGCGAGGGCTCACTGTATTTGAGTTTGATATATGTTTTAAGTCGACGAGTACATGTACAGTGATGCCTCAGGATACGAAATTAATCCGTTCAGGATGCGATTTCGTATCCTGATATTTTCGTATCCTGAGTCGCGTTTTACATGTAAATAGCCTAATCCATTCCAAGCCTTATAAAAAGTCACCTTTTCTTTCATAAACACGCTAAACTGTAGTAATAAACATGCAATGCAGCCATTTCTATCATTCAATAATTAACACAACCGTTAAAAACAGCCTAATCCATTCCAGAAACCACTATGAGATTATTCAATAATGTAGTTATAGCCAAGTTATCCCCTCCAAGCCCAAAGAAAACGGTCCGTTTTCTTTACTACTGTACAGTATAAAAGTTACGGTACTGTATGTACGTACTGTAAAGCATTTAATAGATCAGTGAAGGTGTATTGTTACCTGTACGTACACCTAAATTAATGATTGATACAGTACCTGTACACACTGAAAAAAAGGTTACAGTTAATTAGTGTAACAAAAAAGTTGAAACTTACCTTTTGATTGAGACGATGTCCGATAGCGACGTCGCGGCAGAGGAGGATGGCATAAGGCAGAAAACGTAACAAATGACAGACTACGTACAGTAATTTACACACTTAACACATTAACACTTAAACTTTACGAAATAAAAAAATGGCAGAAATAATTAACACTTAACATTACGTATGGAAAACTATAAAAATGAAAGAAAAAATTACTTTTAACACTTAACGGTAACATAAAACTTAAAATTGAATTTTTTTTTTTTTGCTTTTTTATAACTTTACGTTTTTCTTATTTTCTAAATCTCTTCTACTTCTTCATCATTTTCTTTTTTCTGTTTCTTTTCTTTACTTTCACCTTCTAATTCTTCATCCCTTCCTCTTTTCTGTTTCTTTTCTTCACTTTCACCTTCGTCTTGACCTACTAATACCGCTGGCCTCTTTAATAAGAAACTATCCATTGAAGCTTGTTTCTGCCTACTTTTCAACACATTTCTAAAATGCGTTAGGCAAACGTCATTGCAGTGTTGAAGCGCACGGTTGGTATAAACTTTTTCTGGGTGTTCCTTTTTGACGTAGTCTGCCATTTTATGGAAACATGCAAGAATTTCCTTGATGTCTGCCGTTTTCAAAGGTGCAACATCCTCCTCATCACCGCTAGAGAGCTGCTCTTGAAAATCACTCACTTGCATCGTCTCCAACTCCTTCAAGTCGTCCGTTGTCAACTCCTCGTGGTGCTCCTCGATAAGTTCATCGATATCTTCCGCGCTAACTTCCAGCCCCATGGACGTACCAAGATGTACGATGTCAGCCACCTCAGACTGCTGAATTGGTTCAGGATCGTCAACAATCTCGGCTTCTCCTCCAGGCTTCCCGAACCCCTCGAAGTCTCGTGCAGAGACAGCATCAGGCCACAGCTTCCTCCAAGATGAATTTAGGGTACGCCTCGAAACTTCCTGCCAAGCGAGATCGATGAGTTTGAGGCATATCACGATGTTGAAGTGATCTTTCCAAAATTCACGCAGAGTGAGGTTTGTACTCTCTGTGACTTGGAAACATCTCTTGAAGAGATGCTTCGTGTACAATTTTTTAAAATTAGAAATAACTTGCTGGTCCATGGGCTGGAGGAGAGGGGTGGTGCTAGGCGGTAGATAGAGGACCTTTATGAAGAATACTCGGCCAGAAGATATTCCTCGAGGCCAGGAGGGTGAGCTGGAGCATTGTCCAACACCAGCAGACATTTCATAGGGAGGCGCTTTTCTTCCAAATATTTTCCGACAGTCGGACCGAAGCAGACATTCACCCAATCAATGAACAGTTGCCTCGTTACCCAGGCTTTTGTATTCGCCTTCCACATCACGGGAAGGTTCTCCTTAATGACTTTGTGGGCTTTGAAGGCTCGGGGATTTTCTGAATGGTACACCAGCAGGGGCTTTATCTTGCAGTCCCCACTGGCGTTTGCACAAAAAGCAAGGGTAAGCCTGTCCTTCATAGGCTTATGTCCGGGTAGTCTCTTCTCCTCCGCCGTGATGAACGTCCGACGAGGCATTTTCTTCCAGAAAAGCCCAGTTTCGTCGCAATTGAAAACTTGCTGCAAACTGTAGCCTTCCTGCAGAGTCAACTCGTCGAACGTTTTAACAAAGGCTTCGGCGGCCTTCGTGTCCGAGCTGGCTGCCTCCCCATGCCGTAGTACCACTGAATGGATGCCAGTCCTTTTCTTGAACTTCTCGAACCACCCACGAGAAGCCTTGAACTCTGGGGGTTCCTGCTGGGATGTTCCTTCTCCTGCTCCTTCTTCGGCCTGAGCACGCACGAGATCACTGAAAATGGCGGAGGCCTTCTGGCAAATTGTAGTCTCAGTGATGGTGTCTCCTGAGATCTCTTTGTCCTTGATCCACACAAGAAGCAGCCTCTCCATCTCGTCATGCACGTGCGTTCTCTTGTTGGAGAAAATAGTGACGCCCTTAGAAGGTGTTGCTGCTTTGATGGCCGCTTTCTGCTTCAGGATGGTGCCTATCGTAGACGGATTCCGGCCATACTCCTTGGCGATCGCACTTAAACGCATGCCAGACTCGTACTTTTTTACGATTTCAAGTTTCGCCTCCATCGAGAGCATGGTCTTCTTCTTCTTTCCTTCGGCAACATTCTTGGGACCCATGGCTACAGTGATACGTAATATAATACACTACGTAACGTTATATACAGTCTATGTATAGTAAACACTAATACAGTACAGTGCACAGTAACGAATGTTTATTAACGATAACACGTGGCGTACGAATGTACTGTAAACACTAAGTCAAACAAGCGAAAGCACACAATGTCTGTTCACGATACCGCGGTCGGAACGAAAAGAGAGAGAGAGAGATGAACGCCCGTGCGTAGGCAAGCTGGGATAGTTGCCGACCAATAGGAAAGCATGATCTTATGGCGTCAGCTAGCGTCTGAGTAGGGAGATAACCAATGGGTGAGCGGGAGGCTGTAAGTGAGTCTACCCAAGTTCAAAGTCAGGCGGCGCGCGCTTTTTAAAATTACTCTCGGCGAAGAGTTGGGATCTCGTAAGGTTTTCGTATCCTGAAATTTTATCCGTATCCTGGGGCATAAAAATCTTCGAATCACTTTTCGCATCCTGAATTTTTCGTAAGCAGAAACTTTCGTATCCAGAGGTATTACTGTAGTTGTAATTTTTTACCACAGTAGATAGATATATACTGTACAGAGAGAGCTAAGACTAGCTGGGTTAGGAGATAGGTAGTGGCGTGCAGCACTCCCAGTGTAAAGGAGCTTGGGCTATTTGATATCATCACCCAGCTTGAATTTTATAGTGATTTTCATTATAATTTTTGTTTAATAGGTATTGCATTGTTCTTGGCCATCCCAACACCAACTATTATAAATCAAATTCTTAATGCTGGGTAAACAATTATCACAGAATTTTTTTTCCCTTGGCAGTAAAAAATTGAATCCGTGAAACAAGAATGCAATATTATCAAGGGCCTACTGTATCTCTCTCTCTCTCTCTCTCTCTCTCTCTCTCTCTCTCTCTCTCTCTCTCTCTCTCTCTCTCTCTCTCTCTCTCTCTCTCTCAGGTGAATCTTTACACGGTCTAATTTTTTGGCATATTTAATTGACTATATTTAAGGAAACAAAGATTTTGTGTTCTGCTATGTGACAGAGAGAGAGAGAGAGAGAGAGAGAGAGAGAGAGAGAGAGAGAGAGAGAGAGAGAGAGAATACAGTGATAACTAATAATACAGCCTATAAACGAATTGTATGGAAACCGATATCCTATTACATATTGCTGCTGATTAAATATTCATTATGAAGAGATTTCAAATGTTAAGAAAATTGTCTCCGTGTTTGTACTATGTGTTCGCTTAATCACAATACAATTGATAGTAAATCGAAAGTAATATTTGATTATTTAAATGCGCAAGAAATTTAAAATAGTGAGTCCTCGTTTATCGGGGTAGATAGGTTCCAGACCCGACCGCGATAGGTGAAAATCCGCCAAGTAGTGACACCATATTTACGTATTTATTTAACATGTATATTCAAACTTTTAAAACCTTCCCTTGTACGTAGTACTGTTAACAAACTTCCCTTTAATGTACAGAACACTTAATGCATGTACTACAGTACCCTAACCTAAGACAGGCACAAATATTAAAGGCGATTTTATATCATGCGTTTTCTAAACACGCCAAAAAGCACGATAAAAAATGGCAACCAATGTCTTGTTTACGTTTATCTCTGATCATAATGAAGAAACAAACGCATTTACACATCTGTGTATAGGTTAGTTTTTGCATCGATTATATTGATTATTCATTATGTTGATTTTATTATTACATGTACCAATGTTTTACTTAATTTTTCTTAGGACATCCAAATGAAATGTTTTTCTTTATGACGCCGCTGCTCCATCTTCGATCGTAATAAACAAACGAAGGCATTTAACTTGCATGATGAAAGTGATAAATAAACGGATTTTGAGCGAAGCGAAAAATCTATTTTTGGGTGAAATAGCCATGGCGTCCTGATGGAAGGTTCCTTTTTGGTAGCTTCCTTGGGTATATCACTACTAAATATTCCCAGAGAATTTAACCACAGGTTATCACAGAATTCTAACTTCTGGAGCGAGTATCCTAAAGGTTTCCCTTTTAAGACATCGTATATCAACAGGGGACGCATGTATTAACGCGCCACATAGCTATCTACACCCTACATAGAGTTAACACTTCGATGTGTAGGGGCGGAGAATAGCTGGGGAGCCGTTCCACAGCTAATCTCGTTCGTGGCTACTTTTGGTACTCGAGACGTAAAAAAACGGGCGCCATTGCTAAATGACGTCACGTCCGTCCCCATCCTGAAGCCAGTTGCTTGCCGATCGCCATGATACAGCAGAGCAGGGTGGGACCTGAAAAACTGGACGAAGTAGCAGGGAGGGTCCATCAGGACGCCATGGCTATCTCACCCAAAAATAGATTTTTCGCTTCGCTCAAAATCCGTTTTTTGGGCTCAAGCGTCTTGATGGAAAAATACCAGAGAATCAATGTATCGTGGTAGATTTTCCCCTATTTGAGTAAGGGCCGAGGGCTTTGAACAGGGTAGCATAGTAATCTTAATAGAAGAACCGTAGGGAAGAGACCTTTCCTGCCCCCCTGGCAGTGAAGTTCCCACGGGCCATGCCGAGATCAAAGTGGTTATCAAAGGGCTACTCACCTTGCTAGAAGAACCTGAAGAACTTGGAGACAAGACTGAATGGTTGGCATTCATATAGGAACATTCTCAAGGGCAGACGAGTGGTGGTTAGGCACTGTATGTTAAAGGAGAATTGTCTGGTCTCTAAGGTATGAAGAGAGTAAGTATTCGTATTGGAATATTACATTGCACAGGTGAATATATAATAAGGGTTGAGACATTAGTATCTTCATCAACCATAAGAGGAAAGGGGATAATAAAACTATGACAGACTTGTATTTCATAGAATAAGTAGGAGCGGATTGAGACGCACAAGTAATAAAATAAAAATTTTATTTCACAATTGCAGAGAATATTAATGAATTGCAATATATGTAAAGTTAATTTACAATCAATTATAATGTACATAGTAATGAAAGACTTGCTCTTGAATCTGAAAGAGAATTTCAAATTTATTAGTAGGCACTCGTTCCAGAGGAACGTCAGTCTTTAAAATAAAACACATCATGCTCTAGGCATGCGGCACTCGTGTGACGACTATGACATTTCACATGGGATAAGAACAGTTATATGAAAAGCACTAAGTGTTTTCGACATCACTACGTATCACTCGAGGGTCAACATAGGCACCCGAAGAGTTAAAGTCCCAAGTAACTCACTGTTCTATGCAGAGTTAGGTGCAGGTTTCATAACACTACCTGCGGCTACCACAAAATGTTTGACTTCGTGCACTTGTTTCGATAATGTTTGAAGAAAACACGCGAGGATTTCCAGCCTGTGAAACTCTTAAGGCTTTCGAAATCCATACTCTGAAAGAAATTCAGAGACGATGCAACTTTTCGCTCTGCGAATGAAGTAGGTGATTTTCGCTCTTAGTTGTTTCAGTGACAGGTCGCTGCCCGATGTTTCTCCTTTGAAGAGTTGGCCTCCACCAAAGTACGAAGTTCTGCGAAAATAGACCTTGAGGCTCTCTACTGGGCATAGAGAGGCATCTTCTTTCAGGGGGCATATTCTCCAAGGGCCCCATCTTTTGGTGGGTAATTCGTTTTTGGCGAGAAACGTCGGATCCGGGAAGAGGGTAAGGTCTCCTGAGTTAGTAAACAGGATATGACCCTCTTCTCTTGATAATGCCACTATTTCGCTGACTCGGGCTCCTGAAGCAAGAGCAAAAAGAAATATAACTTTCTGAGTCAGATCTTTGAGAGGGCATGAATCATTATCCAAGTTGGAGGCGAAATGGAGCACCTTGTCCAAAGACCAGGAGATTGGTTTCGGTGGGGGTGCTGGGCGTAGACGAGCGCATGCTTTCGGCAGTTTATTGAAGATGTCGCTGGACAGATCAATCTGGAAGGCATACAACAGTGGTCTAGTCAAGGCCGATTTGCAAGTAGAATCGTGTTGGCTGCCAAGCCCTGTCCATGAAGGTGAATAAAGGAGGACATGCAAAAATCAATGGGGATTTCCGTAGGATTTTTTGCCTTGACGAATGAGACCCATTTTCAAGATGATTCGTATTGCCGTCTTGTGGATTCGGTCTTGTATTCCTCGAGGAAGTCTAGACTTTTCTTCGAGATCCCAAACCTTTTCTTCGCGGCTAGGGAGAGAAAATCATGAGATGAAGGTCCTTGATTTTCGATGATGAAGCGAAGACAGTCGACTTCTGTACTGGCTGGGAGAGAACTGGGCCCGGGAGAGGGATCAGCGTGGGCTGCAGCTCCAGGACCAGGGGGTACCAATTGCTCCTGGGCCACTTGGGAGCCACTAGGGCCGCTGTCCCTTTGAAGGTTCTCAGCTTGGAGAGGACTTTCAGCAGAAGGTTGGTGGGAGGGAACAGGTAGATCTTGGACCATCTGTTCCAGTCTAGTGACATGGCATCCACTGCCTCTGCCTTGGGGTCCTCGTACGGGGCCACATATCGAGGAAGTTGATTGTTGTCGCTCGTTGCGAAAAGATCGATCTGAAGTTCTGGGACTTGGTGAGAGATGAAGGAGAATGATCTTGCGTCTAGAGACCATTCCGACTATCGGGCTTGTCCGGGATAGAGAGTCCGCCGTCACATTGCGGAATCCTTGTAGGTGAACTGCAGACAGGTGCCACTTCTTCCTTTCTGCCAGACGGAAGATTGTCAGAAGCACCTGATTTATCTGGGGCGATCTTGAGCCTTGGCGATTAAGACATCGAACTACCACCGAGTTGTTTAGGGTTAGACGAATATGGATCGAGGGAGGCGGGGAGAGTTTCTTCAGTGTTAGAAGGACCGCCATGGCCTCCAAGATGTTGATGTGAAACGTCTTGAATAGGGGAGACCATGTGCCTTGAGCCTGTTTTTGGTGGGAGTGACCTCCCAACCCTCCAGCGAAGCGTCCGTGTGGATGTTGAGTGATGGAGGTGGGTGTTGAAGAGGGATGGACCTTTTCAGGGCCGTCGCTTCCGACCACGGCTTGAGGAGAAGCCGAAGCCTGTTTGGGAGCCGTCTCTTGAGGTCTCTTCGAGCGATGGATGCAGAACGTCTCCAGACTCCCGCGGCATCCTTTAGCTGTGCACGAAGCACTGGGTTTTTCACTGAGGCGAACTGTAGAGAGCCTAGAACTCGTTCCTGCTGGCGTCTTGAGATCCGTTTGGATTTCAGCAGTCGCTTGACAGACCCTGCTATTTCCTTCCTTTTCTTCTGGGGAATGGAAAGGCGGTGTGACTGAAGGTTCCACTGGATTCCTAACCATTGGAACTTCTGAGCTGGAGAGAGGCGAGATTTCTTCGCGTTTATCTTGAATCCCAGGTGTTCTAGGAACTGGGTGACTTTGCTGCAGGATTTTAAACAATCCTCGGGCGATGGAGCCCAGACTAGCCAGTCGTCGAGGTAGGCCATCACCTGGACGTCTCGGAGGCGGAGCTGTTGTACTATGGCGTCCGCCAGCTTTGTGAAGATCCGAGGGGCCACGTTGAGGCCGAAGGGCATGGCCCTGAAGGCGTAGCTTTTCCTTTGGAGTCTAAATCCTAGGTAGGAGGAAGCGTGATGGTTCATTGGAACGTGCCAGTAGGCATCAGCCAGGTCTATGGAGACCGTGTAAGAACCTCGAGGCAGAAGGGTCCTTATCTGTTGAAGAGTCAGCATCTTGAACTTGTTGTTCGCTATGAACTTGTTGAGGGGGGATAAGTCTAGAATGACTATGAGCTTGTCGGAGTCTTTCTTGGGGACGCAAAACAGTCTCCCTTGGAACCTGGTTGACTTTACCCTCCTTATCACCTTCTTGTTCAAGAGATCTAGGACATATTCTTCCAGAAGGGGGGTTGATTGTTGGAAGAATTGCTGGAAGGTTGGGGGTGGTTGAGTCCAACTCCAGCCTAGACCCTTCTTGACGATGCTGTGTGCCCAGGGATCGAAGGTCCAACGATCCTGGAATTGGCGGAGTCTTCCTCCCACCGGAAGCACTTAATTGCTTCTGGTGTCCCGAGGGCTTACTGCCTCGGCCGCTAGCTCCCCTTCCTCCTCTGCCTCTGGAGGGACGGCGAGATGCGTCTCTGCCTGCACCTCTGCTTGAGCCTCTACCTTTGGGACGAAAGGTAATCGTCTGTTGCTCAAAGGCAGGGGTGAAAACCGGTGACTGGGACAAAACCGGTTGGGTGACCAGCTGAAAGGTCTGCTGTGGCTGAGCAGCCACTTGGGGAGTAGCGGGTCCCGGAAACTGCCGTCTCTGTTGACGTTGCTGGGGTTTTGGCTTGTAGGATTTCTTCTTAGGTTGAGGGCCATCGTCCTGAGAGGATTTCCTCTTTATCGACATGCCCCAATTGTTGAGAAGGTTCCTATTCTCAGTGGCGGCCTTGTCGGTGATCTCTTTCACAAGGTCGGAGGGAAAGAGGTGCTTACCCCAGATGTTGGAGGAAATCAGCCTCCGGGGTTCGTGTCTCACTGTGGCACCTGAGAACACGAATTCATGACAGGCTCTCCAAGCCTTCATGAAATTTTACAGGTCCTTTACCAGAGTCGCCATGTGCGATTTGGCGAGTACCATGTAGTGGTCGGGGACTCTGGTGTCAAGCTGTACTTGGAGGGACATGGATGCTGCGAGCCTTTCCTTCGTGTTTTGTTCCCGACGAAGGAGATGGTCATTAAGTTTCGGGAGGTCTTCATTAAACTGACGTCCAGCCACGTCAGGATCTAGTTTTCCCACCACGAAGGTCTGCTGGATATCCTTCCAGTGTTGAACGTCGGGGGGAGTCACCAGGGAGAAGGGTCTGCACTCCTCCAGTGCAGGACAGGGCTTCCCTTTTTTCCACTGCCTTGTGACACGCAGCGAAGGCCTTTTCCGTAAAGGGAAGGACTGCGTCGTCGGGTGCGACGTAGGTAGGGTGCTTCTTGCTCAGTGCCGGGAGCATTGAGCAGGTAAAGCCCCTACTTTTAACAGCTTTGGCTAGCATAGCCTGGGCCTTCTGGAGATCGAAAACCATCACCTCCTTTGGTTCGGTCTCCTCTTTAGAGGCAGGTTCGGATCGAAGCCGGACGTAACAGTCCGGGTAAGCCTCAAAGCTCGGGAAGAACTCCACTTCTTCCAGGGCAACCGAGCCGATCTTCTCGCTGATGAAGATCCTGCCCGTTGCGATGATCATATGCTCAGCATACCACCAGAGGTTGGCGTGCGAGCATATCGGGAGGTCCTTAACCGAAATCTTCTTCGGCTCTTTGGAACCTCCCATGGACCTGATGTACTCGTGTGTCACTTGAAGCTTCTTATCCATAAGGGCTTCTATCATACGGAACATCTCCTGGGCGGATGGGATGGGGTCCGAGGTAGCGGAGGTAGACGGGAGAGAGACACTTCTGTCGGTGTAGGAGTAGGGGCGGGGGTGGAAGGCGGAGCGACCTCCTGCTCCGACTCGGTGTAATCCACCTGGTCCTCTTCATCGTCCGCGTCTTGGGCCATGAGGGTCCTCTCCGTGTTCTCCGAAATATCCGACATACGTTCCTCGTTGTCGGCATCCAGGTGACACTCGTGCATGGACTGGGCCATGACAACATCGGGTTCCACCGTTATCTGGACGGTGGGGATCTGATCCTTGGGGACCACAGAATCTGGGGATGCCTTTGGGAACAATAAGGCCCTCATATCTTCAGTGGCAAGGTACGGTCCAGTGGCGTTCTTCTGGAAGCCACGCACCCATTTGCGTAGCTTCTCTCGAGAAGCGTCCCTAACCTCCGCTGAGGGAGGATTGTTGAACGCGTCGACTAGGCGATCCTGGCAGACCGTACAGTTCTGCGGGTCCCAGAACTTCAGATCCCCATTCTTGTTGGCACAAGGGGCGTGGGTCCTACACGCCGTGTGTCCATAAAAGTGCGGGTGCTTCACTGCACAGAAGCTGTGGTTGCACTTCAGTTGCTCCTCCTGTAAGAGAAAGAGAACATGAGTATGGGGGAGTCATAAGGATGACTCTTAAACTAAAGTTAAATATTAATTGATTAATTTTAACTTAACATTAAGTGTGATGATCAGAGAATGGGCGGAAAGAAGGAGATAGATACATACTCCGTGTAACCCGCCCGGCTGGTTACCGTGACCTTCATCCATAGACAATCTGCTGTGACCGAAGGCACAGGATAGAATTCAACATGGAATGTCCGTAGGGCAGTGGGAATTCTATTGGAAATTGTCAAGGATATAAGGCTAGGACTGAGGCCACTCAGACTCTAGAATTGGGAATTAGAAGATCCCATAGGGTAACGGTTTCCGGCAACCAGCCGTGCTAAGATACACACAGCATGCTGGAAATCTGTGATATGCAAGAAGACAGCATGGTTACTAATAGAACGGTAAGATGATACCAATCCATTTACGTAATCAAGTCATCTGGTTGCGATGTAGGGCTATCAACATCAGATGATAGCTAGTAGAAGGGGGTGCAAGTCGTCTTGACGCCTCCGGAAGGCTCCGGCAGACCGCCGGCACGCCGGAGGCCGCTCCAGCAGAGTTTCTGGCATTAAGGAAGACAATATAGAAGTCAAGAGTAATACCAGGGTGGCGGCCGCCGGCACAGCGCCGGCACGCCGCCAGGGAGCGGCGGCTCCGGCAGCCGTAGGTAGCCGGCTTGGTGACAGGGACAAGGATGGTTATAGCAGAACCGGAGTGCCAGCATCCAATGCCGGCACTCTGGGGGCCGGCCGGTGGACGGACGACTGAGGCTATGAGGAAAGAGGGAAGGTCATCGGCTAGGCCCCGGCGGCAGGCGGCAATCCCCCGGCACACGGGGGACTGGCGGCGCAGAGGGTAAGGGGTAAGTCACCAAGGTAGGAGGTGGGTATCACCGACAGTAGAGGCGGCAAGGGACCGGCACCAGGATAGAGAAAGAGACAGAAGGGGGGGATGTAGGGGTCCGGCCACGGACCCCAAGACATCCCACCTGAGTGGGTGTACCCATGATAGAGGCTAGCCCCATCACCCAGAAGCAGGGGCCGCAGAGGACCGGGAGCTAAGGGAGCCCAAGGGAGGGCAGAGAACACCCAAGAGGGGGGGAGAACCCCTGTAGACAGAACGCATCTAGTGGCTAACCCCATAGGACACTATGAAGGGTATATGTACCAGAGCGGACTGCACACAGGAGCTCAAGGTAGCCCTATCACTCCACCCTAAGGAGGAGTTGTAGGACAAGGGACAGATGGGTATAGACTAACCTAAGTATAGGCTAGGCCATACAAGAGATAGGTGGGAAGGGGAGAAAAGAAGAGTCTTCTGTGGAGGAGGTTCTGTACCAGAGCGGCCACCAAGGAAGGGAGGAAACTCCCTAGCCTAAGGTAAGGCAGCCTGTCTGAAAACGGTGCATGGGTATCGTTTCAGCAAGGTACAGAACTAACCCCTCCAAAACCTAACCTAGAGCAGGGATGTTACACCCTGAACTAGGAAGGATGGAAGACGTATCGCTATTGCAGGAAAGGTCGGAGACCTAGCCCCAGCAATAGAGGAAGGACTAGCCGTTCCTCATTCTCAGACGCAACCCTAAGGGGGGATCATTCTCTTAGGGAGGACAGAGAAGCGATATAATACTCTGATATGAGCTTGATCCCCTTACGTGGTAGGGGGAGCAAGGCTACACAGAGGGGGTGCCCTAAGGCAGGGGATGAAGGAAGCATATAGGGGTCCTACTTGTAGGTTAGGTTAGAAAGACACACTATCTAACCTGTCCCTTATATGGTGCCTGAAGGCGAAAACACTTGCATCACAGTCAATAGTATTGTAAAATAATGCCACTATCTTCATAAATAAACCTAGGATCACTGATAAATATCATGCATGAACACTGGTATAGGCGCTCTGGCCTAGGGGCTATACTAGTCAACAGGAATGGGGTCAGCTGATGACCGATAATAAAGCGTCAAAACACGATATAAAAGTTCCTAGATATGAAGACTAAATAACTAATAGTATCGATTAGTTAATGAGGCCGGATAACGCTGTTGAGGCTATCTAAATAAGGCATGCAAAACAACAGCGATGCCATAAAATGGCGGGTCCGGTTGAGGCACAGCTCTGCCACAAAACATCAAATATCTCGAAAAGTAAAAGTTACTTTATGGTCAGAGCTTATTTAAACAATACTGGAACCTTGTACTCAACTTTCCAGAAGAAGGCGAGGCCGAAGGTAGCGACATAGCGAAGATGCAAGCTGATGAAAATAACACAAGGGAAAATCCGTCTTAGCAAGGCAAGCTACTAGAAGAAGGATGAGGACGGACGTGACGTCATTTAGCAATGGCGCCCGTTTGTTTACGTCTCGAGTACCAAAAGTAGCCACGAACGAGATTAGCTGTGGAACGGCTCCCCAGCTATTCTCCGCCCCTACACACCGAAGTGTTAACTCTGTTTGGGGTGTAGATAGCTATGTGGCGCGTTAATACATGCGTCCCCTGTTGATATACGATGTCTTAAAAGGGAAACCTTTAGGATACTCGCTCCAGAAGTTAGAATTCTATGATAATCTGTGGTTAAATTCTATGGGAATATTTAGTAGTGATATACCCAAGGAAGCTACCAAAAAGGAACCTTCCATCAGGACGCCATGGCTTGAGCCCAAAACTGATATTACAGTAAAAGCTTTTAGAAAATATGTTATTACAAATATTATTTACCGTATCTATATAAAATCATACAGTACATACGTAGCAAAGCAGGAAAACAATTTACGAGAGAGAGAGAGAGAGAGAGTGTGTGTGTGTGTTTGTGTGTGTTTGTTTTACGTACGTAAATGTAAATTTTAAACAAAAAAAATATGATAGATTACAACATGTATACTCTTCAGACTTTTAAAACCTTCCCTTCAACTTAATGTATACTAAACTAAAAGAGGCACAAATATTAAAATGTTAGAATATTAAAGTAAAAAATAAAGAGTGTTACTGTACTCACCACAAAAGAAGTTGAAGAATAACTTGAATGATGATGGCGATGAATTTGCTGCACAGTAGAAATGATGATGATGAAGCTGATGATGTCTTCTACTGTGCAGCCAATGATAGTATTTTACGTCTCTTCAGACGGAGGTGTCTTTTCCTGGGACACCTCTTCAACTTCTTCCTGGGAAACTTCAATTTCTTCCGAAGGCGTATTAGCTGGAGGAACTGGCTCTTTTTTTGCGAGGCTGGACGAACATTGTGATCGGAAGTTGCTGCCGGTGCTTCTTTTTTCGCTCTAAGAGCATCCAGTAGGGAGTCATGTCTTCATCGATTTTGTTGCAGAATTGCATAGAACGAACCATATCCTCGTCCCACTCTTGCAACATTTCTTTCACCTCCTTTATATGGTTGCAGACCTTGACAAGCCGTTCTAATGTTAAGCCCGTTTCTTCGACATTTTCTTGGGTCTCTTCCTGTGTTTCGCTCTGTTCTTCACTGGCCGATTTCGTCAGGTCTTCTAGGTCTGCGTCAGTTAGCCTGAACGCCCTCACGCGACAGGTCAGTTGCGTGTCCACCAGCGTTATCCATAAGGAGAAGGATCTTAAATGGCAAGCCCTTCTCTAAGAGATATTGACTGACTTGCGGGAACCAGTTGGAGGTAGCATCTTCGTAATCCATGCTTTTGGATTATGTATCCAGTATACGGGAAGGAGATTCTAATTTTTTTTTTTCAAAGCGCGAGGATTTTTCCACTTGTAAATAAGCCCCGGCTTTAGCAAAAATCCAGCAGCATTGCCACACATCACGAGGATAACATGATCCTTGAATGCTTTAAAGCCAGAGGCTTTGGCTTCTTCTTTGAACAGGAAAGTTCGTGACGGCATTCTCTTCCAAAACAAGCCGGTCTCATCCATATTAAGGACTTGTTCCGGCTTGTATCCACCTTCGGCGATAATATTCTTGAACGTCTCGTTCACGTAAGTTTCAGCAGCGGCAGTGTCAGCGGAAGCAGCCTCGCCATGCAGGGAAACGCTTTTCTGGGCGAAGCGTTTCTGAAACTTTGCGAACCATTCTTTGCTGGCAGAAAAACGTTTGACGCTGGGAATCAGTGGATGTCCCTGGTTGAGGTTCATCTACATCATCTTGTTCTTCAGCATGGTCGCCATCGTCGTCTTGAGGTTCCTTTGCCGCAAATTTTCTCATACAAGCTCAAAGCCTTGGTTCGGATGGTGTTCGTATCCAAGGCTATGTTGTTCTTCCAGCAGTCGGCAATCCAGACTGCTAAAGCACCTTCCATACGTACGATCGTTTTTTTACGCGTTGTAACGACCCGCTTCGCTGATCTGCTAATGGTAATGGCAGCCGTCTTTCTAATGTTCGCCTTGTCCTTCTTGATATAGCGAACGGTGGATTCGTTCACTCCAAAATGACGGGCTGCGGCCGCGTAACTTCTACCGTCTTTTAACATATCGAGAAGCGTCACCTTCTCAGCAATCGTCATCATCTTTCGGTGGCGTTTAGGCTCACTACCAGCCTTAGTAGAAGCAGAACGCTTGGAAGCCATTGTACAGTGGGTTTAACAGAAAGTTCAACAAAAAGTTCAACTTAAAACAGTCACGCACAGCACAGATTAAAGTTCACAATAACTGAACAACATCTACACAGCGATACGGCAGGAGACAAAGTGACCGCGAAAAGATACTGCGGGTTGGAGAAGCGGTCAAAACACCAATCACAGGCTAGATTACAAAACTTGGGTTCTGATTCGTCATCTATCAGCGCTTGAACCAATCACAATCTGTGTTAAATGCTACGTAGGTTAACAATTCAAAGTACAAGGTACCTTACGTATACAGTAATGATAATAATAATAATAATAAATAATGATAATAGTAATAATAGTAATAATAATAATAATAAATAATGTTAATAGTAATAATAATAATAATGATAATAATAATAATACTAATAATAATAATACAGGTCTCTCTCTGTCTCTCTTTCTCTCTTTCTCTCTTCTCTCTCTCTCTCTCTCTCTCTCTCTCTCTCTCTCTCTCTCTCTCTCTCTCTCTCTCTCTCTCTCTCTCGTACGTTTATACGAGATGGGATTTTTGCAACAAAGAATATTATTGGATGCAGTACTACGTACGTATACATACAAAAGATTCATGGAAAAGATGCACATCCATTACATTTGGAGTAGTAGCCATCAGCAGCCTTACACCATTCAAATACGGTATGACTGCATTTGTTTTGCGTTTCATGTTCGATTTAATTTTACTACGTACTGTATACTGAATTATCGTATGATCACATTCTCTTTTCGTGTTTAATTTCTTTCTGTACTAAATTATATGTCATATGTAATGCAATGAACAATCAGTAAGAGCAGATATTAATAATTACAGTATTAATGGAATTACAGGTAACGAAATATCGTATTTGGGGTCTTTAGATATCGCGGTATTTTCGAAATTTCCGGAAAATCCGCGATATGTTTATATATATGCGTTATGAAAAAAAACCCGCAAAGTGGTGAATTCGCGATGGTCGAACCGCGAAGTAGCGAGGGCTCACTGTATACAGGTAATGCTCGACATACGACCTATGCGACTCATGACGATTCGACTTTACGAAGATTTTTATCAGGGTGATGACTTCACAAGTCTTTCGGAGATAGGACGAATATTTTCTTGAAAATAATCTATTTTCTTGTATGAAAATAAACTGATTTATCTTGGTAAATTATTATTTTCTTTTATTGTTAATATACAGTATCAATTTTCAGTAAAAAATACATAAAAAAAAGCTTTAATATCTGTCGAGTTCATATTATATGGCTTGTGACGTCACAACACTGGTGGAAAGCAACCGGGCAATACAGTGATTTCCTTCCAATAGGCTAACGATTAATATTAGTATTCCCATCATGGAAATACTAAGTAACGATACAAAGTATTTTGTGTGTCTGTATCGGTTTTCATGAGTACTATGTAGTGTAAATTTGACTGTACGCTAGTTTTATTTAATCTCTGATAATAGATCGATGTTTATCTGAGGAAAGTATACTAATAGGACAAATATTTTCTTGAAAATGATACATTTCCGTTTTTCATTATAAAAATGAAATACTTTTACTCGGTTAGTATTTTCTTTTCATTTTTTGCAGGGAAAAAAAATGAATTTACATATTTGGCAAGTCATTTTTTTCGTAGCAATTACGTCACGTGTCTTGTGACGTTATGTATCTGGCCGAAGCGCGCTGACAAACCGAATGATTTCCTTTCATTGTTACTGAGTAATGTTATTACAGCATTCTCCTCGTCAAAACACCGAATAATAATATCAAGTTTTTTAGTGGTCTGTATCATTAGTTATGAGATTAGTACAACTTACCATAAATTTAAGAAAAAAAGTGGGATGTCATATTTCTGGCGGAAGGCGAGAGGCAAATCAAGCGATTTCCTTCCGATGCGTTACTATTCCAATAATCAAAACATCGAATAAGGATATACAGAATTATTTGATAATTTTCAAAGAAATATGAAGATTTAACAATTAAAAATAAAAATACAGAGAGAGAGAGAGAGGCGTATTTTTTTTGTAACTAATAATGAGGTCCATAAACGAACTCTATGGGAAATGTGATACCCTATAACATATAGGCGCTGTTGTAATATTCATTATGGAGAGATTTTGAATGTCAAGAAAATTATATAAATCGGTGTCACGCTACCGTATTACGGTTATGCGCACATACTGTATAGTACATACAGTATGTGCGCATAATCGTAATACGGTAGCGTGACCTCAAGATCAGCTTATGCCAACCGAAAGTAAATCAAAAGTATTTATTGATTATTGATATGATCAAGAAATTGAAAAATAAAATATAAACGTGCTTTAATAAACCACAATGAAACACAATAATGTCTAATGAAATATGAAGGCTTAATATTGAACTAAAAATTTAATACTGTATGAAGCTTTAAAAATGAACTACCCTTATGCGCTTGCGAGAGTGTGTACGCACACACACAGAGCTACAATGATTTTGCATTATACCTAATAGTAAGACGAACTATATGGAATCTGATTTCCTGTAACATATTGGCGCTGATGTAATATTCCTTATGACGATATTTCTAATAAGTTAAGAAATTTAGGAAATTATATATATAAAAAAAAATTATGCCATACGCATGCACGCCGTATTTTGATATGGTAGGTAGTGGCACTTTCAGGTCAGTTGATCATAACGAAAGGTAAACAAAATTTTAAATACTTTGTGATTGGTAAAATACTTGTAAAATTGAAAAATAGAATACAAAAATGCATTAACAGAGCATATGAAATCCTATGAAACAAAAAGGGATAATGATAGACAGTAAGAAAATATTGATAAGATATGATTGAGATTATTGCCGAATTATAACGCATCATAATAAATCTACGGAAACTTATCTTTTTTAGTTTGACATATGACGTAATCGACTTAAGATGCATCTCTCGGTCCCTATCTCTGTCGTAAGTCGGCGACTACCTGTATGATATCATGTGTAACAAGAAAATTAAGTAATGATGAACAGTAAGAAAATATTGATAAATATGATCGAGTTCATTGCCAAATCATGACGCATCATAATAAATTTATCTAAACTTCACATATTTGAGTTTAATATATGTTTTAAGTCGACGAGTACATGTAGTTGTAATTTTTTACCACAGTAGATAGATATATACTGTACAGAGAGAGCTAAGACTAGCTGGGTTAGGAGATAGGTAGTGGCGTGCAGCACTCCCAGTGTAAAGGAGCTTGGGCTATTTGAAATCATCACCCAGCTTGAATTTTATCATGATTTTCATTAGAAATTTTATTCAATAGGTATTGCATTGTTCTTGGCCATCCCAAAGCCAACTATTATGAATCAAATTCTTAATGCTGGGTAAACAATTATCACAGATTTTTTTTCCCTTTTCAGTAGAAAATTGAAGCCTTGAAACAAGAATGCGCAAGTAACAAGGGCCTACTGTATTCTCTCTCTCTCTCTCTCTCTCTCTCTCTCTCTCTCTCTCTCTCTCTCTCTCTCTCTCTCTCTCTCTCTCTCTCTCTCTCTCTCTCTCTCTCAGGTGAATCTTTATACGGTCTAATTTATTGGCATATTTAATTGATTATATTTAAGGAAAAAAATATTTTGTGTTCTGCTATGTGACAGAGAGAGAGAGAGAGAGAGAGAGAGAGAGAGAGAGAGAGAGAGAGAGAGAGAGAGAGAGAGAGAATACAGTGATAACTAATAATACGGCCTATAAACGAATTGTATGGAAACCGATATCCTATTACATATTGCTGCTGATTAAATATTCATTATGAAGAGATTTCAAATGTTAAGAAAATTGTCTCCGTGTTTGTACTATGTGTTCGCTTAATGATAATACAACTGATAGTAAATCGAAAGTAATATTTGATTATTTAAATGCTCAAGAAATTTAAAATACAGTGAGCCCTCGTTTATCGGGGTAGATAGGTTCCAGACCCGACCGCGATAGGTGAAAATCCGCGAAGTAGTGACACCATATTTACGTATTTATTTAACATGTATATTCAGACTTTTAAAACCTTCCCTTGTACGTAGTACTGTTAACAAACTACCTTTTAATGTACAGAACACTTAATGCATGTTCTACAGTACCCTAAACTAAAACAGGCACAAATATTAAAGGCGATTTTATATCATGCGTTTTCTAAACACGCCAAAAAGCACGAAAAAAATGGCAACCAATATTTTGATTACGTTTATCTCTGATCATAATGAAGAAACAAACGCATTTACACATCTGTGTATAGGTTAGTTTTTGCATCGATTATATTGATTATTCAGTATGTTGATTTTGTTATTACCAATGTTTTACTTAATTTTTCTTAGGACTCCCAAATGAAATGTTTTTCTTTATGACGCCGTTTCAGTACGCTCCATCTTCGATCATAATAAACAAACGAAGGCATTTAACGCGCATGATGAAAGTGATAAATAATGATATCACAGTAAAAGCTTTCAGAAAATGTTATTACAAATATTATTTACCGTATCTACATAAAATCATACAGTACGTACGTAGCAAAGCAGGAAAACAATTTACGAGAGAGATAGAGAGAGAGAGAGAGAGAGAGAGAGAGAGAGAGAGAGAGAGAGAGAGAGAGAGAGAGTGTGTGTGTGTGTGTGTGTGCTTTACGTACGTAAATGTAAATTTTTAAATATTAAACTTAGCCGGTGAATATATAAATAGGTGACGTCTCCGACGGCCCGACAGATTCCAAAAAACTCGCGAGCGATCGCCATGAAGGTTGCGGGTGTGCCCACCAGCCCCGACTATCGGCAGATACCGCATATACTTCTCAACCACTCCAGTTCTTCTCTGTCGGCCCTCTTAATGAGAGAATGCCTTGATGAAGTCATTGAGCTTCAGCACGGCATTTCATTCCCGTGCTGAATCTTGGTGACGGGCAAGAGGGCTCTCGAACTTCGGGAAATTGCTCCCCCAGTTCGAATCTAAATTTCTCTCTTTCATCTTTTTCTTCTGCTTAATATTACTTCGACCTTCTCCTAATTTTATCAAATTTCCTTTCTTTCATCTTGCTGTCCTATCTCTATGATTATTATTTTTCTTAGTTATATGTATATGTAGGTGTATGCATGTATATATATGTATATATGTATGTATATATATGTATATATATATATGTATATATATATATATATATATATATATATGTATATTTATTTATTTATTTTATTTGTTCATTTATTTATTTATTTTTTTCTATTTTATTTAAATGGCGTGGATATTTCCACATTCGTTATTACTGCCTGCTTAGATGAATGGGGGAAGGGATCACGGTTGGGAGGTATTCGCATTCAAAGCTATATATGAGAGTATTGGATGATCTCAGCCATCCCAAAGATGGTTTGGACCTTTTTGGCGGAACTACTCTCAAGGGTTGGGTCATCGGAATCCAGGGGGATCCAATCCTTGAGGTGGGACTCTTGGCTTTTGGCCGGAAGCCCATCATTACAGATATGGGGAGGATGATTCCATATTACTTTGGTCTCAGTCCTAACAGGCGGGTTTAGCTTACACCTGTGCCTCTATATCTGTTTTGATGCTATCCTTCGGGTAGGGTATGGAGTGGACCATCGGGGAAATATACTCTCATTGTGCCGATAGTGGAGAATGTAAATTTCCTTCCCAACGTATGATACTTTCTTATAATTCTCAAGCAGGTACCCCAACAAAACAACAAAAAACCTGAAAATCCCACCCTTAAATATGGACCCTTCAAATACTGACTCCCCATCCCCTGGATTTGCTGACTCCCCCCCGGCACTGTTGACTTCTGCTACTGTAATTAAGGAAAACTCTGTTGACGACCTTCGAACTAAAAAGGACCACTCTACTGATGTTAAAAAATCTAGCAATTTGGGTAACACAGGGAAACTACGATTCCTTCATGTTTCCCAAATCCCATTAGAGACAAATTATGATGATATATATAGAGCATTTGAGTGCTATGGATTGATAAAGGAAATAAGGATGCGACTTGGAGATGAAAAATGGGACTCTTGGATATCTTTTGAAAGTCATGATGAAGCGTTTAATGCCATAAGTAATATTAGTAGTATCAAAATTAACGAATTGAACATCATGGGAGCTCTTTGTGATAAGGTCCCAAAGGAATTGGATGTGTACAAACCTGCTGATTGGTTTGAAAAAGATAGAAATGTACCCATGCCTTCACAGAGAAAACCCAAACCACCAATGTGGCTCTTAGCTGAACCTAAAGGGATAATAGGGAATTATTTTAAAATATGTAAGTTTATCAAAAAAAAAGTAGGAACCATAGCACCTGGAGATATATCTCGTTTTGGGAAGAACAGTTATCTCATCCATGCCAAATCTTCGACTCAGTCTGCAATACTGTCCAACTTACAGACAGGCAGTGATGAAATTACATTGGAAATGAAACCTCATCTAAATTTTAGTTATGGAAGGGGAGTGGTCTTTAATAAGGACCTATACGAATTTACAGAGGAGGAGATACTTTCTATGTGTCCATTAAATGTATGGAAAGTGCATAAGGTTCCTGGAACTTCAATGATTATACTTACTTTCCAGGATGCTGATGTACCTTTCCATATTTTTATTGAAAATGAAAGGATTAAAGTTCGGCCTTTCAAACAAAAGCCCCTGCAATGTTTTAATTGTTTTAAATTTGGACACCCATCCAAAGTTTGCAAAAATGGAAAAATGTGTGGTATTTGCTCCAAAACTTATCATGGAGAATGTACACTTGAGGCCAGGTGTTCAAATTGCAATTTGAATCATAAATCAACTGATAGGAGATGCGAACTGTATAAGTTGGAGGAAGCTGCCCTAAACAAATCAAGTTTAGAACACATAAGTGTGGGACATGCAAAAAGAATGTTGAATAAATCAACCAGCTATGCAAAGGCCTTAAAATCAAAGGTAAATTTACCACAGGAGACAGCAACCCCACCTAGCACTGCCAGTAATTCTAAGAAAAGAAATACAACCTCTGATGATAAAGTACTGCATGACAAAGTAATCGTATTGCCTTCTGAGGCTTTGCCACAGCGTATTAAAAATGGGTCATTGCCCATTTCTGTACAGCCTTCGTCCCCCATTACCAACAATAGTACTAACCTCTCCCAGGCCATGTCCTTGCCTGATTTGATGGAGATGCCACCTGACACCAAGTTACCAGGTGCACCTGTATTGGGGAAGGTGCAAAAACCTGGTAGCTCAAAACCTACTAATCGGAAAAGAGAGAGACCTCCATCTCTCTCGCCCCCTTCCATAAGAAATATCAAAATTACGACGTCAAATAAATATGAGGATTTGTCTGTTGATATTTCTGATCTGGAAGTCAATTTAAGTAAATCGGAAATTCAAGTGGAGGTCCACCAACCTCCTCAACAATCAGATCAAAAAGACAAAAAGAAAATCATAAATTCTAAACCCAATCTATCAAGACCTTCTTTAATAAAACCACCTAAAAATAGTGTTAGATCAAAAACTGCTAATGGGAAGACTCCATCCAAGGGGTCTACCAAATTATAAACCATAGTTTTTTCCTCCATTTTGCAATGGAATTGTCAGGGTTTAAGGGCCAAATATGAAGAACTTAAGTTCCTTATTCATGAGCATTCCCCCATAATTATTTGTCTACAGGAGAGCAAACTTGATCATAATACCCCTTGTCCTCGCGAATATATTAGTTATAGGACACCATATGATCACCAAGTGGGGAGCCATGGCGGAAGTCTCATATACGTTCGTCGAGATGTTCCCCAAGTTTCTCTGTCTATTCGTACACCTCTGCAGGCAGTGGTTGTACAGATCGATATAGGGCGAAAATATACAATTTGTTCTCTGTACTTGCCTCCAAATGATAACATTTTGTATGACAACTTAGTGGAGGTGATTCAACAACTCCCTCAACCTTTTCTTTTACTTGGAGATTTGAATGGTAGACATCCTTTGTGGGGTGATGTTTTAGCAAACACGAGGGGAAATATCATATCATCAATTGTGGAAAATGAAGATGTGGGACACCTTAATACAGGAGAGCCCACACACTTTCATGTCCAGACAGGTACCTTGTCATGTATTGACCTAGCAATCGTAAGCTCTAATTGCCTAATCGACTTCGATTGGAGAACATTAGATGATTGGCATACTAGTGATCACGCACCAATCATTATAAACACCAACAATGGTCCACCTTTACAGGGATCGCCACGATGGAATCTTGACAAGGCGGACTGGGATAAATTTCGTGAGCTAAGCGAAATTGAGGGGGATGCAGGACAAGTTGAAAATATCGATGATGCCATAGACTTACTGAATGGAACTCTCCATACAGCAGGAGTCAATTCAATTCCCAAAACAACAGGGTTATTCAAACGACGACCAGTCCCGTGGTGGTCTTCAGAACTAACTGCCCTGCACAGAGCCACAAGAAGATCTTTAACACGATTGCGTAGACGCAGAACTGATGAGAATTTAATTATGTACAAGAAATGTAGAGCACAGTTCCGTCGTGCCATGAAAGAAGCAAGGCGCCAGTCATGGATGTCTTTTGTTTCCTCCATTAACAGTAGAACACCACCATCTTCTGTGTGGAGGAAAGTAAAAAAGATAGCTGGCAAATTCACCCCCAACCCACCACCAGTGTTGAAGGTGAATGGCCAGTATGTAACTGAAGCAAAGGAAGTTAGCAATGCCCTGGCTAATCATTTTTCAAATGTATCCAGCAAGTGTGAAGGAGCCCCTGGTCACCAGTATAGGAGCGTTGAAGAAAAGAAAATTTTAAATTTTGCAACAAGAAGGGAAGAGTCGTATAATTCTCCTTTCACTGAAAGAGAATTTGATTCCGCACTTGCTCATTGCAATGATATAGCCCCTGGACCCGATGGAATTCCATATGCAATGATTAAACATGTACATTTTAATACAAAGCTATTTATTTTAAGTATTATTAATAGAATATGGCATGATCATAGTTACCCAAGTGTTTGGGAACTAGCCATTATTTTAGCGTTTTTAAAACCCGGTAAAGACAAGTTTTTAGCAGCAAACTATCGTCCTATTGCATTGACATCTTGTTTATGTAAAATCATGGAGAAGATGGTCAATGCAAGGCTGATGTGGTACCTTGAAAAGAAAGGTATTTTATCAACGATTCAATGTGGATTCCGAAAAATGCACTCAACGACTGATGTGTTGATACGACTAGAGTCTTCTATTTGTGAAGCCTTTGCTTCCAAACAGCACCATGTTACAGTATTTTTTGACCTTGAAAAGGCATATGATACCACATGGAGATATGGTATACTGAAAACCATTCATGAATTGGGATTGAGAGGAGAGCTGCCACTATTTATTCAGGCATTTCTTTCACGTAGAGTTTTTCAAGTGAGAGTTGGGGAAACACTATCTGAGAGTAAGTGCCAGGAAGAAGGAGTTCCTCAGGGTAGTGTGCTGAGTGTAACCCTTTTTGCACTAGCAATTAATGGGATATCCTCAGCCATTCCCCAGGATGTTCTCTCAACATTATTTGTGGATGATCTCTCAATATCATTTGCTGGCACCAGAATGGCAATGGTTGAGAGAAAAATCCAACTCTCTATTGACAAAATTATCCAGTGGGCTGACATGAATGGATTTAAGTTCTCGACAAGTAAAACTACCGTTGTCCATTTTTGTCGTATCCGGGGAGTACATCCAGACCCGGATATATACATTAAAGGTCAACGGATACCATGTGCAGGAGAAGCTAAATTTTTAGGTTTGATATTTGATTGTAGGCTGACATGGGTTTCTCACTTAAAAGCATTAAAAGCTAAATGTGTTGAAGCTCTGAATATCTTAAAAGTATTGTCCCATACATCGTGGGGGGCAGACCGCAATACTATTTTAAAATTATACAAGGCCTTGATTTTTCCAAAATTAGTTATGGTTGTGAGGTATATTCTTCAGCAACCCCAAGCCGGTTAAAAATATTAGACTCGATACATCATGCAGGTATTAGATTGTCTACGGGAGCTTTTAAAACCTCGCCTATCCCAAGTCTCCTTGTTGATGCTGGAGAGTTACCTCTAGACCTTTACCGAATGTCTTCCATTCTTCGTTATTGGTTTAGATTGCAAAGACTCCCTAACTCTCTCGCCTTTCAGACTGCAAGCCTTGTAAGACACGCATCATACTTTGAGTTGCACCCAAAATCTCCTCAACCTTATGGCTTTCGGGTGAAACGATTATTAAATAGTCTGGATATAATTAGAAATAAGGTACTTCCATTCAAGGTATCACCAACGCCTCCATGGAAGTTACCAGAGATATCTTTTTGTAAATATTTTATTGGAGGTAAGAAGAATATGTCAGACCTAGAAGCCAGGTCTCTTTTTAATGAACATGTTAGAGAACATAGAGGATCAACTTTTATCTATACTGATGGCTCCAAATCTGATGCTGGCGTTGGATTTGGAGTACATAGTAATGGTTTTAATTGTAGAGGTGCACTTCCTCTGACCGCTTCTATATTTACTGCCGAACTGTATGGCATATTAACCGCTATTGAGAAAATAGCGTTGGAGAAGGAGGGTAATTTTACAATTTTTAGTGATGCAAGGAGTGTCCTTCAAGCTATGGAAGTTTTTAATTCTAATAACCCTCTAGTTTTAAAGATTTTAGAATGGCTTTTCATTATTGGACGGAGAGGTATAACAGTTCAATTTTGTTGGGTTCCAGCACATGTAGGTGTGTCTGGGAATGAGAAGGCAGATTCACTGGCTAAGGAGGCTGCATCAGAGTTGCTGCCAAGAAGGTATCCTATTCCCTGTGGTGATTTCTTACCTGACATCAAGAAATTGGTTTGCAATAAATGGCAACAGCAATGGGATAGTCAAGATGGCAATAAAATGCGAGAGATAACAAATGACATATCTCCTTGGAGGTATAATATGATGCCCCGAAAATGGGAGACGTCTCTTTGTCGTCTCCGTATTGGTCACACTCGGTTGACACACGAGTTTCTGCTGAAGGGCCAACATCAACCGTATTGTGACGACTGTGTAGTACCTCTAACAGTAAGGCATTTGTTGACCGAATGCCCCAATTATAACAACTTGCGGAATAGATATTTGTTTGAGGCTCGAGGTGAGGGTGGCTGGTTCATCCTTGCCAAGATTCTTGGAAATGATGTGTCCTACCATGCAAGTGGCATTTTTAGATTTATTTCAGAAGCAGGTCTTCTGAAAAATATTTAACTTTTATGACATTCAACTTTTATGATTTTAATTGAATAGTCTTTTATTTTTTATTCTATTTTATCTTTTATTTTTGTATACATAAATTAAATGTTACCGGCGTCAATGACCTTAGATGTCAGGATGCCTGAAAACTTTAAATCATTCATTCATCATTCTTCTCTGTCGGTGTCACCGACAACATTGGTTCCGCTCACTCTAGACCTCGAGTTTTCTACCGAATTGGTGAAGTACTTGGTTTTGGTTTTATTGCTTTCGCCGTGTTGGATTATTCAATACTATCTTCAAAAGAAATGCTTTTGAAAGGAGAGGAAAAGTTTTTTGCCCTTGCTTTTTTAATTTCGCCCTGGTTTTTCCATAGAGAAAAGATGGCCGACCCTTCCCTCAGTGTACGGAAGTGTGTTAAAGGCTTTTAGTAATTATTTTATCACTTTATAAATTATTGTTGATATTTATAGATTTACCTCTATATATTTTATATCTCACCCGCCTTTATTAGGCCTCTTCGATTAGCTTTCCATTTATACTAAACATCGAGATAAATTTTATGTTTTTGTTTATATGCGGCCTTTACCTATTCTTTGTAGGCAGTCCTGACTTGGAAAACGAAGTTAAACAACGTTGAGCCTATTCAACTTTTTTTTTTGTTTAGATAAAACAGTTGCTCAGTAAGAGTGATGAGATGAATATTTTTAGAAAATATTTTAAGAAATTTATTCTTTGAATAGTCTTCGTGCGGTTTTTCAAAGATGAACTAACGTTTGGTTTATTTATGCTACGCAGTTTGCGCTCTATCGTTACGATAGAGAAAGAGAGAATCACGGTTTCACTTTGCAGAAAGAGTAAATCGATTTTGACGTTTTGTTCATTCTTCTTTCAAACTGAAGTTTTTTAGATACTAATTTAAAGGAACATATTAATTTTCAATTTCTTAGTCCTTTCATTTTTTTCCTTTAGTTAAATAACCTGTTATTGACGAAGAGTTAGTGGGCCATTCTCTTGTGAGTGACAAGAAAGAGAGAGAGAGAGAGAGAGAGAGAGAGAGAGAGAGAGAGAGAGAACGATTTGATCTTTATTCTCGTCCCAAGTCTCTGTACAAGGAGTTTGGGAGCAAGTAACATTGTTCTCGATTCAGTTTTTTACTCTCGTCCCAAGTCTCTGTACGGGGAGACAGGATAAAACGTTTTAGTTTTTATTTTCACCCCAAGGCACTGTACGGTGAGAGATTGAAAACGTAGTCCTTAGTGAACTAGTGTTTAGTCTCATCCCCAGTCACTGATCTTTTTAACTTTATATAATTCCATTTTATTCTATATATATGTATATGTTTATTGATTTTTGCATGCGTTTCATTTTGTACTAATGTGCTTACATTATACGACTCATTTCGCAATTCTAACCTTTTGATTTAAGGGAGAATTGCGTGCTTCAGGTAGAAATCAGTTTTATTCATGTCTAATATGAAATTATTAAAAAATGCGATATCAGTGAAGTAAGTGCAAAACACATGTTCTGTGTTGCGGAGGGTTCGTTTGTTCGTGCTTTTTGCTTGCCTAGTCCGAGACCTCTTTCAGGCTCCCCTGCACCAGGGAGAAGGAATGTCGTAGGACTTAAGGGAGTGAGGAGTGTAAACCAACGCACAGACGTTCCCTCAAAGGTATCAGACGTTGCTCGTCAAGCACGTCCTTGCCATGAGACAGGAGAGACGAAGTTTCTCCTCGTCTTCCGATGATTCGTCTCTTTAAAAGCCTGGGCGTAAGGTTTCGAGACGGTTGAAACGTTTATTAGTTCCTTCAGAACAAGTTCAACGTCCTAGCTGTAGTCATCATAAGAGTCCCGTTCATAGCGATGACGTTCATGTACAGACGTCTCTGCCACAGAGTCGACGTGACGTTGAGCGGTAGACACCGTAGACACAACGTGACGTCGAGTGTCAGTCACCGTAGTCACGATATAGCATCGATCAGCAGTCACCGCTGTTACTACGTGACGTTTGAACGTCAGCCACCGCAGTCACAGGTTGATCCGAAGTTAAGTGTTTTGCAAGATATGCTGTTAAAGCTTTCTTCTTTAATAGAAGCTTTCGATCCTGTTCCTGTGCGAAAGGATCCTTTGCTTTTTGTACGTCACGGTTCCGGGATACGTGATTCGGGTCTTCAACCTTCTAAACGAGCTTTGTTACGCCACGCTGACGTTATCCCTAGTGACAGCTTTGCTGTTAGACGAGATGCGGTGCATATATCTCGATGTAACTTTGATCGCTTTGAACGTCAGCCATCGCAGTCACAGCGTGACGTTGAGCGGCAGACACCGCAGACAGGACGTGATGTTGAGCGGTAGACACCGTAGACATGACGTGACGTCAAGGGTCAGTCATCGTAGTCACGATATAGCATCGAACAGCAGTCACCGCTGTTACTATGGGACGTTTGAACGTCAGTTTCTTCTGAGAATAACATTCTCTGCAGTCACAACGTGACATTGACCTTCCAACTTTAACTTCTGTTCATATACAAGTTGATGTAGCCTGTCAGGCTTTTCCTTCACGTCATTCTGAATATAAATCTCCTTCTTGCAAGACTCTAGATTTATCAGATGATGTGCCTTCTGAAGAAGTTGATGACCCCCTTTCAACTAATGTTCCTTTGGGGAGGCTTTCAGAAGAGGAGTAACCTAGGGTGGTCCAACAATCCCTTGTTTTATAATTATGAATTTCTTTAGTGAAATTTTGTCCTACTCGTTTTGTAACGGCTGCTCCGCCGTCTGAGTTTACTCTTGCCATGACTTTCTTCGACTCCTACATTTACGAAGTCAGTTCTCTCTTTTTCATCCAAGAGGGCCATGCTATCACTGGGAGACTGGTTGGAATCCAGGAGAAGTTTAGGAAAGTCTGCTTTTGCTTTTCCTCCTCCTTAATTAGCTTCTCGCTTGGGCGTCTGGTGTGACACAGGAGAAGTTCTCGGCTTGGGAGTACCTGCCTCTGCCCAGGGAGACTTCTTAAGCCTAGTGGACTCTCCTCGTCGTCTAGCCATGAGACGCTCCAAGATTTTATGGTCTGCTTCATAGCTAGACCATCTCCTGTTAGGATTTTTTTTTTTCGAGCGTTTGAAGTTTTTATTTGTTGGATTGGTCCCTGGGAGCCTTAAGTAAGGTGGTCTCTCCAGCTGTCAATGTATTGCTGTACAATTATGACATGCATGAACAAGGTTATCAGGGATGGCTCCAATGATCTCGCAGCCACGTTCACTGCAGGAGTACTTAAGATGTAAGTGCGCTAAATGTGTTCATTGTCAAGACAAAGTTCACGATGAAGACTACCAAATCTGTCTTGGCAGCAGTAAGGAAAGGCGACTGGATGGTCTCCCTCGACCTTCAGGATGCATTCTTCCACATCCCGATTCATCCAAACTTTCAACAACATCTGAGGTTTGTGGACGGGAAAGCAATGTACCAATTTCGAGCACTGTGCTTCGGCCTCATTCCTGCTCCTCTTGTTTTTACAAGGCCCTTGCAAAATGTAGCAAGCTTTCTACATTTTTTTGAGGATTCAGAGCCTCCCTTTATTTTGACGACTGGCTAATCAGGGCGTCATCATTAAATCGCTGTCTGGAGAGCCTCTAATGGACATTAGACCTAACCAAGGAGCTAGGTCTCATAGTGAACGTAGAGAAGTCGTAACTTACAGTACCCCATCCCAGACTATTCTTTATTTGGGAATGGAGATAGTGTCGGATTTTTCGGGCCTTTTCGTCTCCCACAAGAATGGAACAAGCTCTGTTAAAAGTCCGTCACTTGCAAGAGAAAAACAGTTTCTCTGTAAGAGTTTGAACGAGCCTAGTGGGAACTCTTTCATCGCTGGAGTAGTTTATCTCTCTGGGGAGACTCGACCTTTGCCCTCTCCAATTTCACCTAAACCATTTGAACAAGGAGAAGGGCTTAGAGAGTATCTCTTTCCCAATCTCCAACTCAGTCTAGACATGTCTGACTTGGTGGGACAGCAACATCAGACTTCGAGAAGGTCTTTCTCTTGCGATCAAGAACCCAAACCATGTGTTGTATTCAGATGCATCGGATTTGGGTTAGGGAGCTCCACTGGACAGTCTGGAATGCTCGGGTCTTTGGTCCACGGATCAGAAGGAACTCCATTTAAGGCAAGTAACATCTCTCTTTTGACGAGATTTGTACAAGGAAAAATGAATGTCTTGGCGGACTGCCTCAGCAGAAGAGGACAAGTCATCTCCATGGAGTGGACGTTGCACAAGACTGTGTGCGAGAAGCTATGGATGACATGGGGTCAACCCACCATAGATCTTTTTGCGACTTCACTGACAAAGAGGCTCTCGACTTACTGCTTTCCAGTTCCAGATCCAGAGGCAGCCCACATAGACGCTCTCCTGCTGGACTGGTCTCACCTGGACGTTTATGCCTTTCCACCTTTCAAGATCCTAAACAAGGTGCTGCAGAAGTTCACCTCTCACGAAGGGACCAGGTTGACGTTGGTTGCTCCCCTCTGGCCCGCGAGAGAGTGGTTCACAGAGGTACTTCTATGGCTGGTAGATGTTCCAAGAAGTCTGCCGTTGCGGATGGATCTCTTGCGACAGCCTCACGTAAAGAGATTTCATCAAAGCCTCCCCACGCTTCGTCTAACTGCCTTCAGACTATCGAAAGACACTCTTGAGCTCGAGGGTTTTCGAAGGATGCAGCTAAAGCGATCGCAAGGGCTAGAAGATCCTCTACCATCAGGATCTATCAGTCGAAATGGGAGGTATTTAGAGACTGGTGCAAGTCGTCCTCTATTTCCTCATCCAAGTGCCTCTGTAGCGCAGATAGCGGATTTTCTGCTTTATCTGAGAAACGGTCGCTCCCTCTCTGCATCCACCATTAAAGGCTACAGAAGCATGTTAGCTTCTGTTTTCAGGCATAGGGGTTTGGATTTTTCTAATAACAAAGATCTCCAAGACCTGCTTAAGTCTTTCGAGACTTCCAAGGAGCGTCATATTTCGACTCCTGCTTGGCACTTGGACGTGTCCTACAGTTCCTTATGTCAGACAGGTTTGAACCATTAAATTCAGCCTCCCTGAAGGATCTTACCCTCAAGACACTTTTTTTTTGGTGAGCTTGGCTTCGGCTAAAAGGGTTAGTGAGATACATGCTTTTAGCAAGAACATCAGCTTCTCCACTAATAAAGCAGTATGCGCCTTCAACTTGGTTTTTTGCCCAAGAATGAACTTCCGTCTCGTCCTTGGCCTAAATCATTTGAAATCCCAGTCTTTCTGAGATTGTGGGGAATGAAGTTGAAAGAGTGCTGTGCCCCGTTAGAGCTCTTAAATTTTATTTATCCAGAGCTAAACCGCTACGAGGTTGTTCAGAGGCTTTATGGTGCTCCGTTAAAAAGCCCTCTTTGCCCATGTCTAAGAATGCGTGGTCTTATTTTATTAGACTTTTGATTCGGGAGGCACACTCTCATTTAAGTGAGAAGGATCGTAATTTACTTAAAGTCAAGGCTCATGAAGTCAGAGCGATAGCAACTTCAGTAGCGTTTAAGCAAAATAGATCCATTAAAAGTATTATGGACGCGACCTTTTGGAGAAGCAAGTCGGTATTCGCTTCATATTACTTGAAAGATGTCCAGACTCTTTATGAGGACTGCTACACACTGGGACCATTCGTAGCAGCGAGTGCAGTAGTGGGTGAAGGCTCTACCACTACATTCCCTTAATCCCAATATCCTTTTAATCTACTCTTGAAATTTTTAATCTTATTTTGGGTTGTACGGGAGACTAAGAAGTCTTTCGCAATCTTTTTGATTTGGCGGGTGGTCAAAATGTTGTTTCTTGAGAGCGCCCAGATTAAGGGTATTGATGAGGTCCTGTTATAGGGGTGTTCGCCCTGGATGTAACAGCTCCTGGGAGTCTTTCAGCATCCTGAGAGGATGGCTGGGCTTCGTGAGGAAAGCGGACTAATGAGGCAGAGTAATCATCAGAGTCAGCTTCCTTACCAGGTACCTGTACTTAAGTTTGTTTTTATGAAATATTTGTCAAAAACTCTTGAGCATATACGCCTTTATTGTTATAATACTGGTCTCTACCCACCACCATGGGTGTGAATCAGCTATTTATATATTCACCGGCTAAGTTTAATGTTTAAAAATGATATTTTCATCATAAAATGAATTTTTGAATATACTTACCCAGTGAATATATAATATTTAAGGCCCTCCCTTCCTCCCCAATAGAGACCCTGCGGACTGAGAAGAACTGGAGTGGTTGAGAAGAACTGGAGTGGTTGAGAAGTATATGCGGTATCTGGCCGATAGTCGGCGCTGGTGGGCACACCCGCAACCTTCATGGCGATCGTTCGCGAGTTTTTTGGAATCTGTCGGGCCGTCGGAGACGTCACCTATTTATATATTCACCGGTTGAGTATATTCAAAAATTTATATTATAATGAAAATATCATTTTAAACAAAAAAAAATATGATAGGTTACAACATGTATACTCTTCAGACTTTTAAAACCTTCCCTCTAACTTAATGCATACTAAACTAAAACAGGCACAAATATTAAAATGTTGGAATATTAAAGTAAAAAATAAAGATTGTTACTGTACTCACCACAAAAGAAGTTGAAGAAAAACTTGAATGATGATGGCGATGAATTTGCTGCACAGTAGAAATGATGATGATGAAGCTGTTGATGTCTTCTACTGTGCAGCCAATGGTAGTATTTTACATCTCTTCAGACGGAGGTGTCTTTTCCTGGGACACCTCTTCAACTTCTTCCTGGGAAACTTCTTCAATTTCTTCCGAAGGCGTATTAGCAGGAGGAACTGGCTCTTTTTTTGCGAGGCTGGAAGAACATTGTGATCGTAAGTTGCTGCCGGTGCTTCTTTTTTGCTCTAAGAGCATCCAGTAGGAGTCATGTCTTCATCGATTTTGTTGCAGAATTGCATAGAACGAACTATATCCTCGTCCCACTCTTGCAACATTTCTTTCACCTCCTTTATATGGTTGCAGACCTTGGCAAGCCGTTCTAATGTTAAGCCCGTTTCTTCGACATTTTCTTGGGTCTCTTCCTGTGTTTCGCTCTCTTCACTGGCCGATTTCGTAAGGTCTTCTAGGTCTGCGTCAGTTAGCGGCTGGGAATGGCAATCCAACAACTCGTCGACGTCTTCAGTCGTCATGTCGCCAAATCCATCACCTCCAATTATCGCAGTCAAGTGCACAGATTTGCGTATTGCAGAGTGTTGGATTTCCGACGGAGTAAATCCCTCGGCGTCGTAAACAATCTGGGGCCACAACTTCTTCCAGCTCGCATTAACGGTTGCAGGTTTCATTTCTTGCAGTGCCTTCTGAATGTTCTGCAGGCACGTGGCTATAGTGTACTTCCGCCAGTACGCGTTCAAATTAAAATCTTCATCTTCATCTTCTTGGGCAGCATCCACACGCAACGAGGTCCGCCAAGTTATTCTTCGTGTAGAGGGCCTTGAACGCCCTGATAACCCCCTGGTCCATCGGTTGAATTAATGACGTGGTGTTGGGTGGCAGGAACTCAACCTGAACGCCCTCACGCGACAGGTCAGTTGCGTGTCCACCAGCGTTATCCATAAGGAGAAGGATCTTAAATGGCAAGCCCTTCTCTAAGAGATATTGACTGACTTGCGGGATGAAACATTGGTGGAACCAGTTGGAGGTCAGCATCTTCGTAATCCATGCTTTTGGATTATGTATCCAGTACACGGGAAGGAGATTCTATTTTTTTTTTTCAAAGCGCGAGGATTTTTTGACTTGTAAATAAGCCCCGGCTTTAGCAAAAATCCAGCAGCATTGCCACACATCACGAGGGTAACGCGATCCTTGAATGCTTTAAAGCCAGAGGCTTTGGCTTCATCTTTGAACAGGAAAGTTCGCGACGGCATTCTCTTCCAAAACAAGCCGGTCTCATCCATATTAAAGACTTGTTCCGGCTTGTATCCACCTTTGGCGATAATATTCTTGAACGTCTCGTTCACGTAAGTTTCAGGAGCGGCAGTGTCAGCGGAAGCAGCCTCGCCATGCAGGGAAACGCTTTTCCGGGCGAAGCGTTTCTGAAACTTCGCGAACCATTTTTTGCTGGCGGAAAAACGTTTCTGATGCTGGGAATCAGTGGATGTCCCTGGTTGAGGTTCATCTACATCATCATATTCTTCAGCATGGTCGCCATCGTCGTCTTGAGGTTCCTTTGCCGCAAAATTCTCATACAAGCTCAAAGCCTTGGTTTGGATGGTGTTCGTATCCAAGGCTATGTTCTTCTGGCAGTCGGCAATCCAGACTGCTAAAGCACCTTCCATACTTACGATCGTTTTATTACGCGTGGTAAAGACTCTCTTCGCTGATCTGCTAATGGTAATGGTAGCCGTCTTTCTAATGTTCTCCTCGTCCTTCTTGATATAGCGAACTGTGGATTCGTTCACTCCAAAATGGCGGGCTGCGGCCTCGTAACTTCTACCGTCTTTTAACATATCGAGAAGCGTCACCTTCTCAGCAATCGTCATCATCTTTCGGTGGCGTTTAGGCTCACTACCAGCCTTAGTAGAAGCAGAACACTTGGGAGCCATTGTACAGTAGGGTTTAACAGAAAGTTCAACAAAAAGTTCAACTTAAAACAGTCACGCACAGCACAGATTAAAGTTCACAATAACTGAACAACATCTACACAGCGATACGGCAGGAGACAAAGTGACCGCGAAAAGATACTGCGTGTTGGAGAAGCGGTCAAAACACCAATCACAGGCTAGATTACAAAACTTGGGTTCTGATTCGTCATCTATCAGCGCTTAAACCAATCACAATCCGTCTTATATGCTACGTAGGTTACCAATTCAAAGTACAAGGTACCCTACGTATACAGTAATGATGATAATAATAATAATAATAATAATAATAAATAATGATAATAGTAATAATAATAATAATAATAATAATAATAATAATAATAACTAACAATAATAATTTTAATAACAACAACAATAATAATGATAATAATAATAATAATACTGTAATAATACAGCTCTCTCTCTCTTTCTCTCTCTCTCTCTCTCTCTCTCTCTCTCTCTCTCTCTCTCTCTCTCTCTCTCTCTCTTCTCTCTCTCTCTCTCTCTCTCTCTCTCTCTCTCTCTCTCTCTCTCTCTCTCTCTCTGTCAGAAGTCTTTTGGAGATAGGACGAATATTTCCTTGAAAATAATCTATTTTCTTGTATAAAAAATAAACTGAATTATCATTTTCTTTTATCGTTAAAATACAGTATCAATTTTCAGTAAAAAATACATTAAGAAAAGCTTTGATATCTGTCGAGTTCATATTATATGGCTGGTGACGTCACATCACTGGTGGAAAGAAACTGGGCAATACAGTGATTTCCTTCCAATAGGCTAACGATTAACATTAGTATTCCCATCATGGAAATATTAAGTAACGATACAAAGTATTTTGTGGGTCTGTATCGGTTGTCATGAATACTACGTAGCGTAAATTTGACTGTACGCTAGTTTTATTTAATCTGATAATAGATTGATGTTTATCTAAGGAAAGTATACTAATAGGACAAATATTTTTTTGAAAATGATACATTTCTTTTTTTCATTATGAAAATGAAATACTTTTGCTCGGTAAGTTAGTACTTTCTTTTCATTTCTTGCCAGGAAAAAAATGAATTTACATATTTTGCAAGTCATTTTTTTTGTAGCAATTAAGTCACGTGTCTTGTGACGTTATGTATCTGGCCGAAGCGCGCTGACAAACTGAATGATTTCCTTTCATTGTTACCGAGTAATCTTATTACAGCATTCTCCTCATCGAAACACCGAGTAATATCAAGTGTTTTAGTGGTCTGTATCATTAGTTATGAGATTAGTACAACTTACCATAAATTTAAAAAAAAGTGTGATGTCATATTTCTGGCGGAAGGCTAGAGGCAAATCAAGTGACTTCCTTCCAATGCGTTACTATTCCAATAATCAAACATCGAATAAGGATATACAGAATTATTTGATAGTTTTCAAAGAAATATGAAGATTTATCTGAATTAAAAATCGAGAGAGAGAGAGAGAGAGAGAGAGAGAGAGAGAGAGAGAGAGAGAGAGAGAGAGAGAGAGAGAGAGAGAGAGTTTTACGTACGTAAAAGTAGATTTTAAACAAAAAAATATGATAGGTTATAACACGTATATTCAGACTTTTAAAACCTTCCCTTTAACTTAATGCATACTAAACTAAAACAGGCACAAATATTAAAATGTTAGAATATTAAAGTAAAACATTAATAAAAAAAAATAAAGATTGTTACTGTAATCACCACGAAAAAAGTTGAAGAAAAGCTCGAATGATGATGGCGAGGAATTTTCTGCACAGTAGAAATGATGATGATGAAGCTGATGATGTCTTCTACTGTGCAGCCAATGATAGTATTTTACGTCTCTTCTGACGGAGGTGTCTTTTCCTGGGACACCTCTTCAACTTCTTTCTTGGACACTTCTTCAATTTCTTCCGAAGGCGTAGTTGCAGGAGGAACTGGCTCTTTTTTGCGAGGCTGGAATAACATTGTGATCGGAAGTTGCTGCCGGTGCTTCTTTTTTCGCTCGAAGAGCATCCTGTAGGGAGTCATGATGTCATCGATCTTGTTGCAGAATTGCATAGACCGAACCATATCCTCGTGTCACTCTTGCGACATTTCTTTCACCTCCTTCACATGGTTGCAGAACTTGGCAAGCCGTTCTAATGTTAAGCCCGTTTCTTCGACATTTTCTTGGGTCTCTTCCTGCGTTTCACTGTCTTCTTCACTGGCCGATTTCGTCAGGTCTTCTAGTTCTGTGTCAGTTAGCAGCTGGGAATGGCAGTCCCAACAACTCGTCGACGTCTTCAGTCGTCATATCGCCAAACCCATCGCCTCCAATTATCGCAGCCAAGTGCACAGATTTGCGTATTGCAGAGTGTTGAATCTCAGACGGTGTAAATCCCTCGTCATCGTAAACAATCTGGGTCCACAACTTCTTCCAGCTTGCATTGACAGTAGCAGGTTTAATTTCTTGCAGTGCCTTCTGGATGTTCTGCAGGCACGTGGCTATTGTGTACTTCCGCCAGTACGGATTCAAATTAAAATTTTCATCTTCATCTTCTTGGGCAGCATCCACACATGCAACGAGGTCCGCCAAGTTATTCTTCGTGTAGAGGGCCTTGAACGCCCTGATAACCCCCTGGTCCATCGGTTGAATTAATGAAGTGTTGAGTGGCAGGAACTCAACCTGAATGCCCTCATGCGACAGATCAGTTGCGTGTCCACCAGCGTTATCCATAAGGAGAAGGATCTTAAATGGCAAGCCCTTC